>NC_060222.1:9936837-10025496 GCF_907164935.1 Osmia bicornis bicornis | reverse complement strand
GTACTTACCTAAAGAACTAGAAATCTTGAAATTTGATTGCAATTTGGCAGGACCATTCAAAGTCACAAGAAAATGTAATGACCTAAATGTCGAGATAGAAATAGGAACAAATGAATTAAAAATAGTCCACACGAATAAACTTGAGTTAGCTTGTATAAAACCAGATTCTTCTTAAGAAATTGCGTGCATTAAATATATTACGTTAGTTTGGTACATTAAGTAAAGTAAAAGGAAAATTATTACCTATTCTTACTTTAGGGTTTAAGTTATGTATCCTGAGAACTTATAATATCTACAACGTATTATTATATGGTTCATGCAACGTAAAAAATATCGCTTGTATAGAAGGGTGTGACAACGCGAAGTTTCCGTACAAACAATGTAATTTAGGCTAGCGTAAACACTTTAAGGAAAGCTGTTCCCATTGGAAACACCTTTTGTATAAGGGGGGAGGTGTTGCGAACCTCGCTTGTATGTATGTGTGTGATATCGTGTGAATTTAGCCGCAAGCTTGTAATCACTAGCACTGAATGAAATGTAATATGGCGACGATGCCATAAGAGTATGACTGCAGCATGTCTGCATAATGTTATATCAATGCTCATAAATTAGGAGCCAAAATTCAAAGGAATGTACAGACAAAAGATAAGATACTGTAAAACTTTCAACACGGGTGATCGTGCTGGGAGAGAGTTGGAAATCCGGAGAAATAAGACTGTCACACTTGAAATTTCTAAAGAGCTAATTTATTGCGGGCTGTATCTAATTCGTTACTCGTAACGAAAATCATGTTGGTTCTTGAAACTGTCGAAGTCTCTTCGACATCCTGTTTATTTACAGAGGGTCGTAAATTCTCTTAAGGGTTGCCTTGGCTCGCTAGCGCGAGATCTTTTGTTGTCTTACGTTTTCTCTGGATCCCACGCTTTCTCTTAACACGTGTGCACGGAATCGTTCTTGAGTCTTGGCGGAGCACCACCATCTTCCGCTCGCCCAAGGGTGGACCGAAGCCAGGGAGAGGGACCGCCTCCGGACAGGGATGGGCCCCACCACCATTGGACCAGGGATGATCCTGAGGGAGGATTCAGGATCCAGCGAGGAGGGGATGGCAGCCAACATCGATCGAGGATCTTCACCGCCAAGCTCAGAACGATTCAAAGCTTCAACCCGTTTGCATACATTCTTCATAAAAAGATAAAGTCTAAAAATAAAGAAACATAAACTATTATTCTTCCTTCAAAATAAAGTGTACTTTATTAAAACCCGCGCCGCGAGCAGAGTGCTTTAGCGCTCCACGGGCACCTTACCCACGTAACATTTATACAAAAATCCCTAGACACCTGAAATCCACGCGCAACAATGGTATGAGCTAGGGAAATTTATGAATTTATGAACACTAGGTATCTATATACTTTATGGTTTATGGTTGCGCTCTTTACTTTTACTTGGCCCGGTTTCCTATCTTAAGGCTGGTTCGGACACGGCTAGTAGTTTAGTCGAGTGGCGAGTAGTTTAGTGTATGGACACTAGAGTTTAGTCGAGTAGTTTAGTAAAACGGTTTAGTCGAGTCGATCCGTTCCATTGGATTTTGCTGGTCGAGTAGGCTTCCCCCACCACTAACTAGCCTTCGGGACAGACCTGTCCGGACGCATTTCTTTAGTCAAGGGATATATCTTGAACTCTTGATTTTCAAAACTCAACTGTACTAGTCCGGACACTTTTCTATGCATTAAACGGTTTAGTGATAAGTAGCTACTCCCCACTCGACTAAACTTCTAGCCTTGTCTGAACCAGCCTTTAGTTGGCATGGTCATCGGTTATCGATGACGCCTGTTTACTCTCTCTGAGCATTGTGCATCATGTATGTACCTATATATTTGTTATGTGTTGCGATATGAAGTGTTAAGTGTTAACTAAACTGTATGAATTACTAATTATTAATTGTTGAATTTTCTAATTTAAATTTTGAATTTATTCGACAGTGCGCGTTCTAATGTGCTACACTGAGACGCATTGCAGTGTATGTTTTAGTGTGGTGCTATTTCCTTCGATCTGCTCCGTTTTGTGTATATTATATTATATTATATTATGACCATATTTATATTTATATTTATGCTTATTATGTCCAATCTACGTTCGATTTACGTTCAACTTATGACCAATTCATGTATTGAATATATTATATATTATATTATATTATTATTTTAGACTTTGGATTATGTTCAGTTATTTCAGTTATATTAGGTTATACTTAGTCAGTATTCTGTGCTAAATTGTATCGTATTGTATTATATAACTCCCTATCTCCTATTATATTATTATAATTGAGTGAACAAATGTACAGGGTGATTAACGGTAGCATATGACATATTGAATTACATTAAATTAAATGACCTGATTTTTATTATTAATATGTGCTTGTGTTATTTCACTGTACCTGTTGTGATTATATCCATCTGCCATAGTTTAATGGGTCTGATTATATAATGGAATTTAGTAGAGTTTGGTTTATCTGTATTGGATGGCTGAACGAGTTTATATTGTGTGCTTATATTGCATTTATATTCCTTTATATATTTTAAGGACAGGTTTGATCTTGGTTTCTTAGTTTCTTAGTTTTTAGTTTCTATTGTAGTATTATAGATTGTATATAGATTGTTTTCAAGCTTCCAGGGGTTTCTGGTTTTCAAGCATTATCAGTATAATTGTAAACTATAAGATGTATTACATATTTCCTTAGCACCCTGAGATATGAATGACGTTGACTTTGGTTTATTGTTCGCTGTTCACTATTCTTATTCGGTCACTCTGACATGTATCAGAGATTTCTTCCCCAATTGTGTGTTCATGTTTCATGTTTCTATAAGATCATTCACTGCTCATTTTGTAGCTCTTCGCACCCCTTCAGGATGATGTTGCACATTATGGCTAACGCAATTCTAATGTAGATGTGATAGTTGGCGGATTAGTGAACTTATGGTGGTTTACAGTACTCTATGCAATCTTTTGAATCTTGATTTATCCTATCTCAACTACAATCCTGGTTTTAATTTGGTAGGTGTAAGTCCAGTAATGGGTAAAATGGTAGGTGCTCCTGGAAGCATACGCTACAGCAGTCTTTCTGGCATTATACAATGTCTTTATTGCTTTCTATACATACATACATATATATGCATCATTGTTCCTTAAATTCTTTGAATTCTCTGATTTTCTGGACCGTGGATCTCACTAGCCTTTCTTACAACAATGTTTGGCTTGATTTTATTACTCATATGCCTTTTCTATTAATTAGGATTAAAGGGGGCTTAATGGAATTGTGTCATTTAAATCATTTAAATTGACTATAACATAAGGAGTTTAATTAATCATCTACATTAGTATACTTTATTAAATTGATTACATTTGGCGTGTTTTTGTTACATATTATATATATACATATGTTTATAGTAATTTTGATCTATTTTTCTTCATATTAGGGATTAGTTCTCTTTTACTTTCATATTATGGTTCAGTAATAATACGGTGGTATGTGGTGTTTATTATTTGATTAGTTTTGTTCATCACACGTTCTATTACATTGACTTACTTGTATCTGTATCAGTATTAACGTTAATATCATACTTATCGGAGCGGTATGATAATTCAGTAACAATCTACGCAATTTATAACTATCTGAATTGTTTTGATCTGCTTCATGTTTTATGCTGATTTACGTCTCATGTTGCTCCTCATATTATGTCAGGTGGGTATTTTCTTTTCCTATTAATCGTTACGTTTTGCCTCCACTTCTATTGGCTGGCGTAAGGGTTTCCTGCAGATGGACTAGGATTGTGGTTACGATTTGATATTTAATACTATGGTTAACTTCTTATGTTAATAGTTCTATTTCTACCTATTATGCTCATTATGTCCATCATCATTAATCTTATGAGATATATGTTGCTACTTATCTTTATTGATGATTTGCTCACAATAATTTATAATTGTTGTTCTTTGCCTTCATTTGATCATTGATTGTTTCTCCACCATCTCTGCTTGTCAATCACGTTTGAGGTTGTGGTTGTGTAGAATGTTCCTGCAAGCAAATTTAAGCAATTTCAATAATTTCAATGAATAATTTCAATTATTAGTGTTACATTATGCTCACCATCTATTTATTTTCTTCCTTTCTCCTTCTTTTATTCCCAGCTGATCTTCTTTGAAGATATGGTACTTTTTCCATGAATTGATGGGACAGGAATGTATTATGTACTGTACTTGATGTTTGGCGTTAGCGTCATCGATTGGCCTGCTCTATTTTATGTTGCTCGTCTTCTAAGTACATCTGTTCGTTGCAGGGTTGCTCGGTTCTACGTAGTACAGACTAGTAGTTTAAATAATCCTAATGGACTTTCATTTACACTATCTTGGTTATCTTGGCTTCTCAGGAGGGATCCTCAACTTCACTGGTTTGAGCGTTTCATGTAAGCTCTCAGTTTACTTCTTATTATTTGTAATTTTCTTTCAGTCACCTTGATAGTTTTAACAGATGATTATGGGGAACTCCCTGTCACACATGCATTTATTTATTATACTACACATATATGGCGTACCCTTTCTTTTGTGGTGATCTTGTTTCTTGGTTCTTCATTTTGAAGTGATGCGTGTGCCTACTTCGCATTAGAATCCGCTGTTTCTGGTTATACTCTATATTTTACCTTTTACTTCTGACAATAATTAGCAGCATTCTATGATTTATTTCTTTTCTCTCATGACTGGCATTTGCTATCTGCTATTGTCTGGCGTCTTTTACTTTACGTTTCACATCCTTGGTTTATTTTCATTTGAATTTATAGTTCATCTTGAATTTTATTTTAACGATGTGATTACATTGTGTGCTAGTGTTAAATATTAAATACTCTTTACTATTATTCGTCTCCTGCTGCTTGGTTGTATGTTTGACGTTTGAGGTTTTGGAGGTTTTGTTGGTTATTCGCTTTTGCTTTGCTTATGCCGAGTTCACATGTGCTCGCTTGCTTGCTCGCTTACTATGCTTCTTATGTTTAGTTCGCATGTTTATTACTGTTTCTTTCTTTCTTTTCAACTGTTTCATTGATTGTTCTGTTGCATTAAATGCATATATACGTTGATTTTCTGTTGTACTTTGTGATTTGTGATTGAATTACGTTTAATCACGTTTAATTATGTTTATTATTTTATTATTGTATTCATCTGTCAGCTGTTATTTACTGTTCGTTCATGGGCTCTTCTATTCATGGGCTTCATGGGCTTATTGATTAATTATTCATTATTCATTATTTATTGTTGCATTTTTGGGGCATTCGAAGCGCTATGCTTGTCATGAGCGTTTGAGCGTTTGCGTGTGTGTGTAAAGTATGTATGGGACAAGTCATCGAGGATTGCAGCCTACGAAGATGTGGCACAGTCAACCGGGGAAAGGACTCGCCCCGAGACCTGACTGTGCTGAAGGAAAATATGACCCTGCCTTTACCGGCAGGTCGGCGTGATGACCTCAGGGATAAGGCACATCATCAGCAACCTACCAGGTGGACGAAGATGGGCACGGTCAACTGTGGAGATACGATGTCCCTGTCCTGGTCGTGCTGAAGCAGGTGAACACATGGCGCGATCACCCGTTGAGTGGGGAAGTCCTCCGGTACCTGGTCGTGGCCGAAGAAAAATGGCCTGTCTTCGTGGAAGGTCAGGTGGGCGTGATGACTGCAAGGATAAGCCACATCATCATTATCAACCTACCATGGTGGACGAAGACATGGCGCGATCACCCGTGGAGATACGATGTCCCGGTTCCTGATCGTGGCCGAAGAGGAACCCCTGTCCTGGCAATAGTGCTAGGCAGGCGAAGAGGTGGCGCGGTCACGCCGGGAAGGCGCGATCCTGGATGATGCCCCGGTGCCGATCGTTGCTGAAGAAAAAGTCCTGCGTGTACTGCTCAGGTTGAAAATGTCCTATCGTAAGATCGGAGGTGCAACGGCGTGGTTCCGCAATACCCTAGCGCATGGCGGTTTGCGGGAGGACGGAATAATGCGAAATGCATTGAATTGCCAAAGCGCCGTTGTGGCTATACGTTGGTAACCTTTTATATATCCCAAAGGATGAAGAGGTACTGGCGGCCCACGCAGGGGAGAGGTATTAGTGGGTAGTATATCCAGCCGCGGGACTGTCCCTTCTGGACTACCTGCTCAAGGTCGCCCCTTCTGGGCTGAGACCTACTCTTGGGTTAAACCCAACCCTTCGGGGTCGGGTTGCCAGGTTGCCCCCTTCTGGGGTTGCCTCTTTGGGTTTGCCCCCACCAATGGGCGCCAGGCTGCCCCCTCAGGGCGGGTATGAGTCCCACACTGCCTGGGCCCCCTCTAGCCGAATAGACGAAAGGGCATCCCGCGCGTGCATAAATGCATTTCCTCTTCTAAACCAAAAAAAAGGGTTAGGTTAGGTTGTGTAAAATGTTCCTGCAAGCAAACTTGAGCAGTTTCAATAATTTGAAACAATCAATCAATTATTTGTGTTACATTATGCTCACCATCTATTTTATTTTCTTCTTTCCTGCTTTTACTTCCAGCTGATCTTCTCTTCTTTGAAGATATGATACTTTTCCCATGAATTAATGTGACAAGAATGTATTATGTATTGTATTTGTATTTGATGTTTGGCGTTAGCGTCACCAATAGGCCTGCTCAATTTTATGTTGATCGTCTTCCAAGTACGTCTGTTCATTGCAGGGTTGCTTGGTTACACGTGGCACAGTCTAGTAGTTTAAATAATCTTAATTGACTTTAATTCACATTATCTTGGTTATCTAGGCCTCTCAGGACGGATTCTCAGCTTCGCTGGTTCCCTCGGTTCCCTTCTTATTATTTGTAATTTTCCTTCAGTCACCTTGATAGTTTTAACAGATGATTATGAGGAGTCCCCTGTCACATATATAATTATTTATTATGCTATACATATATGGCGTACCCTCTCTTTGTGGTGATCTTGTTTCTTCATTTTGTGGTGATACGTGTGCCTACTTCACATCAGAATCCGCTGTTTCTGATTATACTTTATACTATACTTTACCTTTTACTGACAATAATTATCAGCATTCTATGTTTTACTTCTTCTCCTTGCTGGCATTTGCTATCTGTTGTCTGGCATCTTTACTTTACCTTTTACATCCTTGGTTCATCTTCATTTTCATTCCAATTTTATAGTTCATTTTGAATTTATCTTGAACGATGTGATTATATTGTGTGCTAGTGCTAAATATTAAATACTCTTTACTATTCATTTCTGCTGCTTGGTTGCCTCGCTGTATGTTTGACGTTGAGGTTTTTGAAGGTTTTGTTGGTTATTCGCTTCTGCTCTGCTTTGCTTATGCCGAGTTCACATATGCTCGCTTGCTTGCTCGCTTACTATGCTTCTTATGTTTAGTTCGCATGTTCGCATATTTTACTGCTTCTTTCTTTATTTTAACTACTTCATTGATTGTTCTGTTGTATTAGATGCATGTATCCGTTGTTTTTCTGTTGTATTTTATGATCTAATTACGCTTAATCACGTTTATTATGGTTGTTATTTTATTACTGTAATTGTTATTTATTGTTCGTTTATAGGCTCTTCTATTCATGGGCTTATTGACTCACTTATTTTTATTGGCTCACTTATTCATTGTTGCATTTATTTTGGGGTATTCGATGCGCTATACTTGCCTTGTCTTGTCATGAGCGTTTGTGTATGTGTGTGAAGTATGTGAGGGACAAGTCATCGAGGATTGCAGCCTAAGAAGACGTGGCACAGTAAACCGGGGAAAGGACTCGCCCCGGGACCTGACTGTGCTGAAGGAAAATATGGCCCTGCCTTTACCGGCAGGTCGGCGCGATGACCTCAGGGATAAGGCACATCATCAGCAACCAACCAGGTGGACGAAGACATGGCACGGTCAACTGTGGAGATGCGATGTCCCGGTTCCTGACCGTGTTGAAGAGCAAGCCCTGCTGTAGCAGGTGAACACATGGCGCGATCACCCGTTGAGTGGGAAAGTCCTCCGGTACCTGATCGTGGCCGAAGAAAAATGGCCTGTCCTCGTGGAAGGTCAGGTGGGCGTGATGACTGCAAGGATAAGCCACATCTTCATTATCAACCAACCATGGTGGACGAAGATGGACACGGTCAACTGTGGAGATACGATGTCCCGGTTCCTGGCCGTGTCGAAGAGCAAGCTCCTGCCCTGGTAGGCGAACACATGGCGCGACCACCCGTGAATGGGCTTACTCCGGTTCCTGGTCGTGGCCGAAGAAAAATCCTGTGCGTAATCGTGCAGGTTTGTTATAAATTTTTGACTTCGCGAAAACGATTGATTCCCTTCGACGGTTCTGGGGTAAGTGCCATGCCGTTCCTCATGGTCCTCCTACCAGAAGATGAAAGATCTTCCCCACTCCGTGACCAGATCCTTCTAGAAAATTCTTATTTTTTTACACGTGCCATGCAGCACCATGACTTCGGGTCATCGGCCACACGCGCGTTCCTTCGAGAATCGGCGATCGAACTCCCTATCGCCGTTCCATAAACAAAACATCCGCGACTCTTAGAATTCGTCGCACCTCAAGTATCAACTACCGCCGGCCTAAGTCCGATGACAGACGTATGGCTCAGGGTATCGATAGCCTAAATAATCCTGAGAAATCCTTGGAAAGCAGGTCAAAGCCCCAAATGCAATGACCCTGCCACGTGTCAACCCTTGCACACGTGCTGACGCTAACAGGTTGAAAATGTCCTACCGCTGGATCGGAGGTGCAACGGCGTGGATCCTCAATCTATCATGGTTGCCTAGCGCATGTCAGATTGAGGGAGGACGGAATAACGCGAAATGCGTTGAAGTGCCGAAGCGCCGTTGTGGCTATACGCTGGTATTCTTTATATATTCTAACGTGTGAAAAGGTACCGGCGGCCCACGTTAGAGGAGAGGTTTTAGTGGGTAGTATGTCCAGCCACGGGAGTGCCCCCCTATGGGCTGCCCGGCTAGGTCGCCCCTTCAGGGCTGTGACCTCAACCTCACCCCCCCCCCCCCAACCCCTCCGGTTGGGTTGCCAGGTTGCCCCCCTCTGGGGTTTCCTCTTTGGGTGAGCCCCCACCTCACGGGCGTCAGGCTGCCCCCTCAGGGCGGACATGAGTCCCACACTGCCCGGGCCCCCTCTAGCCGAATAGAAGAAAAGGGGAACCAGCCCGCGCGTGCGCAAACGCATTTCCTCTTCCAACTGAACCAAAAAAAAAAAAGGGTTAGGTTAGGTTTTTTTATTTTTTTTTTCAATTTTTAAATATTTTTTGTACATTTTCTGTTCATTTTTTTCATTTTTTAAATATATTTTTTCACATTTTTTCACATTTTTTTTCATTTTTTAAATAGTTTTTTCACTTTTTTTTTCTTAATGTGCTCACTGAGATCAGTGCATAAACCACTTTTGGGACGATTTTAGTTTTTGACCTCTACCGGGACGGCGGGTGGAAGTTAAGAGATGGGATGACCACCGCTGGAATCGCCATCTCAAGGGCTATCTATGGTAAAAAAAATGAAATCGATCTGAGGTTACCCCGTAAACCACAACTCAACCGAAAATTCGGACATTGGATATATTTTGGAAGTCGATTAGAAATACCCGCTAGAATTACACGACAAGCATGCAGATTTACCTTTTTATCCAATACGCGTGTTTACGATTTTATGACTGGCTGTTGCCGCAATATTATGCCGCTAGTGAGTCGGGTTTTTAAATAAATGTGCTGCACTTTTGAGTAGGACACAGTTTAATAAATATAAGAACCGCTTACCGCGGAGGTCGGTTCATTACAGATTACTGTTCGCGCAACACGTACAAACTTCAAAAAATCACTGTATTCGCTCGCCAAGGTTCGTCTATAATTGTTCTAAACGCCTTTGTTGTTCCGGCTGTTTTATAGATTCCGGTTGACACACGGATTTGTTTCACGGAGCTCCCGTGCGCCAATTAGGGGGCTCCGTGACCTTTTTATTACCATATTTGGTAATATGCTTTCGCGGCTGTCTGTGTGTGAGGGCCTGACACTCTCCGTGCCGGGCCGGAGAGCGGGGCGCGGAGGCCGGGGTCAGGCCTTTTTTCGTCTCCGCATTCGACAGTTTTTTGCGGTTTAGCGCGAGACTATTCTAGGACGGTTTTTATTTCTTCCGATTTGTTGAAACGTGTTTTCCGGCTCTGTATTTTCTTGTTGTTATAATAAACGTTAAATTTAAATATTAATGATTTTTTGTAACGCTTTCTTTCGCAAACAACGCGAGAAGCCTCGTAATGCCAAACATGAAAAACTACTCGCTACACTTCAGGATAAGCAACATCAGGATAAGTTACATCATCCATTACCGCAATCTTCAAGAATGCTTAAATCATGGCTTAAAGGTTTCTATAATTCATCGCGTTTTAGAATTTAAACAATCTCTATGGCTTCGCGAATACATTAATTTAAACACGCAACTTAGAACTGTAACTAAAAATGATTTTGAAAAGAACTTATTTAAATTAATGAATAATGCAGTCTTTGGTAAAACTATGGAGAACGTTAGAAATCATGTAGTCGTTAAATTAGTTACAAAATGGGAAGGTAGATACGGCGCTGAGGCCCTGATAGCAAAACCAAATTTTCATAGCAGATCAATATTTTATAATAGATATTTTAAAATAGAAATGCGAAAGTTGGAAATTAAATTTAGAAAACCCATTTATGTTGGTATGTGTATTCTGGATATATCAAAAACATGTTTGTACAAATTCCATCATGATTATGTTTGGCCGAAATTTAAACATCTTTGTAAAATATTATACACAGACACAGACAGTCTTATATACGAACTGGAACGTCCTCTACGATCAGAACAATTTTAAAAGACGGAAATTTAGATATTTATTCCCGTTGGGTTCGTCAGTGTTCTAGGTCCCGTACGGGTCCCTCCTTGAAACGTCGTGTTGGCGTTAGATTAGATGTAACGAAATGAGGATGGAAATTGAAAGAAATGTTAATGCTGTTTAATGTGCAAAAATGAGATGTAATTCAAAAACTATTGAAAGTAATACAAACTGAAAATGACTATTGAATTTAATGCTGTTAATTTCTGGCAATACTGATATTTACTATTAAATGAATTCAATTTAAAGCAATACTGGTTTACAAGGGTAAAGGTGCTTAATCTATTTTATAAAAGTGATTCGATCAGAAAAGATGTTTTTCCTTTGATTTACAGTTGGACCTTCAAATATAATTTCGAACGGAATTTTGTTGATACATTAGTGTTAGACGAATCGCTCGACCAAATATAATAGGAAGATGGAAAAATTAGCGGTATCAATCCGCGAGGTAACGACCTGAATGGAGAGGCTCTCACAACCCCGAAAATCTTTACAGGTCGCTCCTGATAAAATAACGTAGTCGAACAATCGTCACACACACACACACACACAGTCGCGATAATTCAAAATTCGGATTATTAATATAGCGTGTAATTTGTAATTCGGTACCTGAACGTAAGAATCGAGACGATCTAAAATGAAGAGACTCTTATAACCCGTAGGCTTAATAGATCGCCCGTTTTGCCTTGTTGTAATATCGATAATAATGTCGTGCTCAACAAATTAGTAATAAACAGGCTTACCGTGGAACTGTAGAATATAATATGCGATAAATAAATCGCTTTGGAATTGCTATGGAATCGCTGAATAATCGCTGTTGAATCTGGAACACCAAGAGAGGGATGAGGAACCTGTTGCACTAACACTTGCCGCGCGCCCGATTGCCCTTTATTGCGAATAAGAATTTGACTAAGACGATCACAAGACGATTACGATTTTTGAAAAATATTATTATAAACGCGAAAGAATTTAATTCGAAAGATACGCGATCAAACGGATTAAAAGAAAGAGAAAAGATAGAGGTTTAATAGTATGAAAATGGCTTTACGTGCGCGTCACTGAGTCTTTGTAACGTATTTCCGAATTTCACCCTCGCGACACTCTGCCTACGGATAGGACTTGCGGCGCAGCTAAATCACGTGAAAGTACAAATTACAACTCTATCTCTAGACGCACGGACTCCCGTCACGACTTACTCGATTGTTCGACGAAGAGTGATCAGAATCGATCGCGATCGTAGCCGGAAGGGCCCGTCGCGAGGACGATGTCCTGCGTGGGGACATTCCAACAAATCATAGCGCGTGACGACAGCGTCGCGCGCGTTGCTATTGGTTGAGGACGCGTGCTAGCTAAATTCCTCTAGACTATGTTCTTTCTCTCTCTCCTGGTGTTCCATCTCTGTCTAACGGCTTTTCGGTGTTTCTACGCCGTAGAATTTTTCTGGAATATTCCATTCTCGCTTATAATTCTAATATCAGATATAAAACGATCCGATTATCAATTAATAGTTTAAATCAGAACTATTAAACAATAAAAGCGAAAAGTGATGAATATGGGTTTTATCCATTATACTCTTATATATAAATTATTGATCAGTGATCGCAAGATTTTTTGATTAACAATAGGCGATTTTGTAATTATTTGTTCGTAAGTCGCAACGCGAATTTTGCTGGTACGCATGTTGTAAAGCATTCGGTGTTCGAATGAAATCCTTGATTATTTAACAATTTCTTTGATTATTAAATCGAATATTCGCTATTACATTAGCAGCGTATTTAGTTCTAGAACGTTCTTATTATTTGAAAAATTACCGTTGCGTCTTGGTTTCAGGCAAATTCTCGGAATTCGATACAAAGACTTTTATTGCCCCGTTCGACCTAACGCTTGCTTGCGAGGGTTCTCATTCCTCATTTATCCTTCCAACCAAATATTCAAATAGATAGATCAATCCGCGTTTCCATTCCAGCACTCATTTCACGCATACGATCGAATTAGGGACCGACTGGCGCCCACGCGTGCAAAAGAGGAGAGTATCGGTTGAAAATCAAAAGATAAATTGATCTTTACGCTTTTGCGCAGTTAACCTAAGGAGACCCCTATAATGCGAAGCACTGGCTAACTGCGCAGCGAACGCTGTTTATGATACCTCTCCTTGGTCGAACCGAGTTTTTGTCTAGTTCGAAATCTGTTACTACGCGGTTGAGCACGACGATAGTTTCAAGGAGGGGTAATAATTAAAGAAAAGAATTAAGAAATGTAAAGAGAATAAGGATAGAAAAGACAAAATAGAAGAATTATAAACTCAAACTCTTCCCTGTGCTTTTCCCACATGAAGAAGTCTCTTATAACCCGAAGGCTTGATGAGAAAACACAGAGTCGAGGAGAAAATTGAAAAAGATGAAGCAGTAATTCGCCCTCCCCACGTCCCTTACATGAGGAGACTCCTATAACCCGAAGGCTTGATAAGGGAACGTGAGGGGACAAATTTGTAAAATTTTCCAGACGTGACATCGTAAAGGACAGAGTATCTATTTTTATTAAAGTCAAGATTCAAATTGTCATACGGATATGATTCCGAATTTAAATACAATCGAAAATTGGTGAGTTTGCAGTCATCAAATTTGGTGATATGTCTATTGAGCCTACTTTTTTTATCCGTTTGTAATGCAAATATTACATATCGCGGTTTTTCTAATTGCGTAGCTGCTTTAATGCTCCATGTATGTTTAGTGGTTGCTTGTAACATTGGATACTCGTATAAGTCCCAGGAACGGTAACTCATAATAATTATCGTTTGACCGTTTTCAAGGATACGCAACAATGAAAGTTTGTGTCTTTTTTCGAGCGTGACATGTGGCATCCTCCACTGTACTTTGTATAGTTGCAGCGTGTATTTTGCACCATCTGTTCCATAAACAGCGTTTTTGTCGTCTCGCGACCGAATCAGAATCAATTCATGATCCGCATTAATCACTATTCGTTTGTAATCTTCGCAGAAACCGAGCAGCATATTTAGAGGAACACAAAAGTCAAAGTAGCCTCCTGCATTGGGTATGTCTATCCAACCAGCGTTTTCAAGCATTTTTGATTTTGTCGTTGTCAACGATACTCCATTTTTTATCATAGTTGTTATTCCAACGTTTTTACAACGATCGATCTCCACGCCGTTTAATTCATATCGAATTTCATCAAACATAAATGCTGAGCAATTCATTTCTAGTCCAACTGAAGTTCCTGCAACATTGTCATCGTTGAGAATGAGTATTCCTTCGACGTAAAGGTAACTCTCACTAGGAAACGTGTACAAATCTTGTTGTTGAATGGGAATTCGTATTTCATCATTGTTTCCGAACGTTGTGTTGGCGTATGGGCTGTAACTATGTAATTCGATCTTTGTAATTCGATCGTCAGAAATCGGTAAACTGGCAATGTTCAATGGATCCATCATTTTCGTTTGTTAATCACAAAACCCAACGATTGCAGAAATTGCGCGTTTTTGTCGCTCAAATCTTGCGATGTGTTCAGTTTGGAGATATTGTCCTTACTAAATGATTGTAAAGAGTCATCACCGTTTAATACATGATTATCATTCCTGCAACCGTGGTATTTGCTGCTGCTGCAAGTACAATTTGTGCGTTTGTGATTGAAGTTCTGGTTCCATCCATTTGCTAACGATCCTTTTAGCAACTCGTTCAACGGGGTGCCCAATAATGCATTCGGCGGATTGTTGATCGGTTGAGTTTTAGCATCTGTGTACAACAGCATTATTTCTAGTAATGTTTGGCATAAGTGCTGCTTGTTCTCTTGAAAGGCTATTAAATGAACGGACATTTAACGTATATTAAACGGTCGCGTCGTCGGAGCGTTCGACGATGTGCTCTTGCGATGTGTCCGATTTGGATATATTCCCCCTACTGAATGATTGTATAATTGTTATCGTTTTTACATCATTATCCTTACTGCAGCTGTCGTAAAATGTTCAGCAAGCCGTTCGAGCCGTTGGAGCCATTCAACGGAAAGCCGTTCAAGCCGTTCAACGAGCCGTTCGAGCCGTTCGCGGGCCATTCGAGCCGTTCGCGGGCCGTTCGAGCCGTTCGTGCCGTTCAACAGGCCATTGATTATTATGTTTATATTCATGTTATTTTTTACACCGCCTAATATGAAGCCTCACTGTCACTTCTTCTCCACGGAAATTTATCAGATTATCGTTTTAATCGGTAATGCGTATACTAAGGTGATCAATGGCTCCCACGATAACTGAAAGATAAATGACGTTCGTAGGATTTTCCGAAATTTTATATCTTGGTGGCACGCGCGGTGAAAACTCATGAATGGTATGAACACATTAACCGTTGCTATACGCGCCAGTCGTAATATTACATTCGATCCTCAGCACATTTACTTTCATAATATTTACAGGTACATCTGACTCGTGCCATTGCCCCGGCGGTAATATTCGATATGTAGAAAACCCGAGAAGCGATCCTATATTATTTGGTTTGGTAAAATCGATTGTATAATCACTATATGTTTCACTTTTCAAAGTGCTGTTATTTGCACGAAATAAAATGATTTTTGTCTTGTCCATTATTTTCTCTTGCAAGTATTTGTTTAGCGCTTCGAGTTCGTACGAACCATCCGGTATCGTGATCTCACCATCGGCATCAAAGTAAAATTTATTGTTTGTAAAGTAAACGTTCGGTATTGTGTTGAAAGCTTGAAAATCAACGAGTCCGAGTTCGTAATTATCATCCTTCAAGTCTATAGGTGGAAAGTAATCAGTGCTAAGCACAGAATTTTTTCCGCTTAACGTAAACGTCAACGACATCTTTGCAACTGTGAAGACTATGTGCATCGAAACTATTTTATACATTTCCAGCTAAAAAATGCAAGCAGAGTTGTCCGCATACACTCGTATTGAAGTTTTGATACTGCGTGTGATTGTATAAAATCGTTACATGGTTTCCGAAGTAGTTTATTAACTCTGTCGGTGGTCTCAGATTTCCAAAAGAATCGAAATATTCAACACAATTACCCCGCTTTACGTAAGCTACTCAGTGTGTACCACGACCTTCCGATTTATCTAAATTCACGATACCGCATTCGTTTAAGAACGATTTAGAGGGTAAATTTGTACGCATGAAAACACCTCGAAAATATGGAAAGGTCAACTTTCGTGCAAAGTTATATAACTGTACATTTGTCATTGCGCCCTTTGGAAGCGTTACAATTTGCCGAAGCGCTTCTTTTTTTTTATCCGACTTCGAAAAGGAGGAAGATACTCAATTCGATGTGTATATTTTTTTTTTTTTTTATGTATGTTGACCGATTACGCCGAGACGGATGGACCAATCGGAACGAAACCTTTTGCATCTGGCAGAGTATGCCTCCCGATTGGTCCCGTTATAAAAACATTTTATATTTTTTCACTCCGAACGCTTTTTATTGCAAAAAAACGTACTATTTCATGTACACGCGGCGTACGGTCGCCGATTACTGCGAGACGGATAGACCAATCGGAACGAAACTTTTTGCGTCTTATAGAGTATAACTCCCCATTGGTCTTGTAAAAAAAATATTTTGCGTTTTATCATTCCTAATGATTTTTTCTTCTAAATGTATGTTCGCCGATTACTCCGAGACGGATGGACCAATCGGAACGAAACCTTTTGCGTCTGGTAGAGTAAGTCTCCGGATTGGTCCCGTAAAAAAATATTTTGCATTTTTTCATTCCTAACGACATTTTTTTCTAAATGTATGTTCGCCGATTATTCCGAAACGGATGAACTAATCGGAACGAAACCTTTTGGATCTTCTAAAGTATGTGTGCAGATTGGTCCCGTTAAAAATACATTTTATATTTTTTCATTCCGAACTCTTTTTATTGCAGAAAAACGTACTATTTCATGTACGTGCGCCATACGTTCGCCGATTACTCCGAGACGGATAGACCAATCGGAACGAAACTTCTTGCATCTTGTAGAGTATATCTTCTAATTAGTCCTGCAAAAAAATTGTATTTTTTCATTCCTAACGACTTTTATCGCAAAATACATAATACTTCGTTTATATCTTCCGGCGTGTATGCTGCAGGGAATGTACCGATAACGATGAAACCTTTCACATTTAGTAGGAGGTTTATCCGCGATGATCTCACTTGCAAAAATTTATGAAATTTGTTGTTTATTAACAACTTAAATTCGGTCAATTTTTTTCGGTTATTAGCTAAGCAACAGAAATTTAAAATCACGTTACACTATCCTACAAATACTACTGGTTCCACTAAAAAGTGTGAAATAAAATAATTTTTAACAAAAAAACATCCGACTGGTGGGCAGAAATATATGACGTACGATAACTGATAACTGGTGATGATATTGTAAAGTATCACGATACAATGAAATTTCTATTATTTGTCGCAAAAAAAATGATGTGAACGCATAGTAAGAAGCATGCTGTAAAGGGGAATCACACGCACTATTAAAAATCTCCCTAAAATTCAGTAGGTCACTAGCTGCGCGAGTTAAGTGCGGTCACTCGTGAACTGCAGTATAGTTAATTCGCAATGGGTTTATTGATTCCCGCTGAATATAGTTTACTTGAAACTCTCAAATGGGTGATTTATCATAGGTTGCCGACGCCGGAGTTAGGATCTTCCTAGTAGAGGAAAAGTTTTTAATTTTGCGCCGCCTCTGAAAACTTTGAAATGTATTTGGTATCCTATTTAACGATTAAGTAGATATTATTAATAGCTATGGAATATTGGTATAAATGAAATAGAAATTATTTTATACTTTTTAGTGCATTTCGAAGTCGGATGTTTTTTTGTTAAAAATTATTTTATCTTTAATTCCTTTTCCCCGTTTATATGGTGCAAGGTAAAGTCCATGTCCTTCCATAACACGATTGTGCCGTTTCACTTCCTTTAATGTTTTCCGTGCTGCAGATGCATCGTTGACTGCCTTGGCGATACCTGCTGCACCGCCAGCCACCGTGCCCAAAACTGAAAGACCTGCAAAAATAGGTTCAAGTGCTGGAAAAAATCCCCCACGTTTTGCAACTGGAAGTTTGCGCGACTTCGTCTTCTTCTTCTTGTTACTTTTCCACGGTGCCATTAATTTCCTCTTTGGCTAACTCTTTGGCTAACAATATTCCAGCAACATGCACAGACAAAAGTATTTTCCAATCTGGTGCGAATTCTTTTGGTGCTAATTCGAAGATCAAATGTGCATATGCACATCGTACGGCTATCGTATAGGAAGTGAAATTTTTCGTGAGATGTTTGGGTTTATATAGGTAGAGCGAGAAGTAGCAAATGATGCAATACATTATGATTTATTAAAGTACAATTTTCAACATAATTTGTAACATAATCCTTTTTTCTCTGTTAAGATGCTGCTGATGCAGCTGTTTTTATTGCCTGAATACCTAAAGCTACTAATTCGCAATCGATAATTGAATTTGGATCATAAATATCAGTTTCTTTGATATGCTGCAAAACCTCTGCATGCACTTTTACATCTCCGTATCCCCGAACTAATGCAACAAACTCTTTAAATTTTTGTTCCACCGAATACAGTTTATCATATAATGCATTATGCATTTCAATTATACAATCATTTAAAATTACCATTTTCTCAAATGTTTTTTTCATCATGCACATACATATATCATTGCTAATCAATTTAATTACTTTTTCGCCATATAGCACTCCAAATTCAACACTTATATCATTAAAATTAATATTGACGCGTGTATCTTTTGAATCGCCAAAGAAGCTGCGTTCGTTGTCTGCTTCGACTACAATCAGCGACCATGTGACTATGCTCAGCTCCATACGGTTGTTTCGCCTGTCTGATAATATGAGTTGCGGGTAGAAATTGTCGCCAAGTATATTTATGCCGATTTCCAAATGCTTTGTACAGGAATCCGTCAATGGATATTTTCGGCCCAAAATTCGACATGATAATTGTGGTGCGATTCTCCAACAAATAAATACCGTTTAAATATGTTATTAGAACAAATAAATACCGACAGCGTTAAATGAAATGTGTTTCGAACACTTACTTCACATCATCCTGATGTTTTGTCATCTTTTTGCGCACCTCTTCTTCTTGAGTAGAACTTGTGGGGCGTTTCCTTTGGCAAAAAAACTCTTTGAAACTTTGAGAATACATATTTCACTTTTCACAATACAATCTCGCGAACGATGCACTTGCGGTGATGGTCAATTTGGTTTTGCGTATGCTTGAAACTTTTGCAAACCCCCTACCTTCTATAGTCACGAATTACAGTATCAGATTTGCTGCGTCAACAAAAAACTCATTTCCAAGACGTAGAAAAAAGTGGTATTCCGATAAGAACAAACAGTTCAAGGTCATGGAGGGTGGGGGTGGGGTATCATATTTCTGCTGATGGTGTCAAATTTCCGTTCAAGGTCATGTGGTGGGGGGGAGGTAGTATCATATTTCTGCTGACGGTGGTGACAAATTTCAGTTCAAGGTCATGGGGGGGGGTATTTCTGCTGAGGTGGTGGTTATGGGGGGACGTTGTCATAGGGTGGGTATTTCTGCTGAGGGGGTAGTTATAGGGCGGGGGTTGTCATAGGGTGGGTATTTCTGCTGCGGGTGGTGGTTATGGGGTGGTTATAGGGCGGGGGTTGTCACAGGGTGGTTATTTCTGTGAGGGGGTGGGGGAGGGGAGGGGTGGGGGTTGTCGGAGGTCAAGGTCATGGGGTGGGGAGTGGGGTGGATGTTGTCGGGGTAGGGGGTATCATATTTCTGCTGACGGTGTCAAATTACTGCATAGTCAGCAAAAAAAATGCTGACGCCAGTGATTTAGAATCCGCATAGAACAACTACTTCCGACGATTTCAACTCCCACGGCACTCTGCCTCGCTACGCGGAGGTCTTTACCGCAGAGGAAAACTATCGCGATTTCCGAACAACTCTGTCTCTCGGACACACGGGCTCCCGATTACGTACCTCGACGATTGATCGATCAAGAGTGACAAATTTTGCGCGAGATCGACGGTCGAAGGGCCCGTCGCCCGATCATCGTCCTTGGAGGGGACGGTTTGACGAATCGTGGCACGTTTTCGGTAGTGTCGCGTGCCCGGTGGTTGGCTAAGACGCGCGAGCTAGATGAAGATCCTTCATCCCCTTTCGTTGGTGTTCCTTTTCTTTCTATTTCGTCGCCATGATAGTTTCAACGGTTTTCAGAAACTACGCAGTATTTCTCTGTATATGTATAATTATAAAATAATCGATTTAGTTGATTGTTGGATAATTAACTATTAAATTCTATTGATTTGGTTAAAATGCAGAATGAATCTGGGATTAAAATACATATATAATTTGAGAGATGAACCTGTCATCCGTATATCTTCCCTTAACAGGATCAAAATTATTTACTTTCCTGATTTATAACAACGATCTTATCAGTGTAAACGCGGACGATGCATTTACGATAATCGCAATGCCGATTATGCATTCATTTACAATTTATTCGCATAATAATTTCAGTGGATTCGGCATTTCGTTTTCTATGAATTCAAACATTCCTTCGAGAAAGTTCCTTTGTTCAAAATTTGCCGTTGTCGCTAGGCAGTACTTAGAATTTCTAATACAATAGTGTTTATTGCTTTGAACGACTCTTGATTTTCGAACGGCGGTCGAACCTTCGCGACGTTTGATTTTATAAGGATTCTCATTCCTTAGGTTCATCGTTTAAAAACATATTCATCCATCCATCCTTTCACACTATCATTCCGATCAGCTAATAATGATCCTGGTTGGACCGGCTGACGCTTTGTGCAAATGAGAGAGAGAAAGAGTTTTCTTAACAAAGAAGTTATTACGGTTTTCCCGTTTTTACGCAGTTACCAAGGGAAAGTCCCGGAATGCGAAGCACTGGCTAACTGCGTAGCGCTGGTGTTATGCTTACGGCTCTCTCTCTCTCTCGAGCTGAGCCCGAGTTTTTGTGCGTGGTATTAAACGGTATTGTATTACTATGGTTGGCGACGATAGTTTCAAGGAGGGTCACGTAAACAACTGTAAAGAAGGAAACAGAAATGACCTTTCCCCGTGTACCTCGCATGAGAAATTCTCCGAACCCAAGGGCTTGACAAGATACACGATTCCAGGGTAGAGTAGAATAAAGAAAAGAAAGCGATAGAATAAGTCAAAAATAGAAAAGAATTAAACTCAAACTCTTCCTTGTACACCCCTGCATGAGAAATCCTCGGAATCTCGAAAGGCTTGACAAGAATGTACAAGGTAGAGGAGGAATGAAAAGATTGGCGGAAAAGTGAAACACCCACCTCACGACCCTTACATGAGAAATCCTCGGAACCCCGAAAGGCTTGATAAGGGACGCAAGGTGGATAAATCTCAAATTTTCCGCCGTGGCGTAAGAGTGTTCACCGATTACTCCGAGATGGATGTACCAATCGGAACGAAACCTTTTATATCTTGTAGGATATGTCTTCCGGTTGGTCCCATTGAAAAAAAATTTTTCATTTTATCATTGTTATTGCAAAATACAGGAAGTTTTTAATGTCAAGATTGGACGATTTCAATGACCTTTTAATATGTTGTCGGGGACATGATTCTGAACAACTTTTTCATTATGCATAATTAACGGAAAGTTTTAGTTTCCGAGATATTCGTGAAAAACTATTGTTACTACTACATTGAATTCTACGTATGCCTATGTGTCTACTGGTGTATGAATCAGCATGCAGTCGCCGATTCTCTACTGTTTCTATACACATATCGCGTCGATCGAAATCCAGTATGCATAGACATATAATAATAATAACTATTGTTATTGCAAAATCCGATTCTATACCGCTACTCTATAAGGAATACACCGATTGCGATGAAACTTTTCACATCTCGTACATCTTTCCACCATAATTTCATTCACAAAAATGTATGTAACTTCTTATTGTTAATAACTACCGTTATTGCAAAAAAACATATTCTTTAGGGTTATTCTGCAAGGAATGTAGCGAGCGCGATTTTTCAAACTTGTCCCTGCAAGTAATCTTCGTCAGTTTCTTTACTAATTGGTCGCTAATAATAAAACAAATAAAAAAAAGGCTTGGCTTGCTTCTTCACATATCAGGCGCTGGAAGCTGATTTGGACTGTTTCTTTGCAAAAGCAACTGTCGTAATTTTAGGATGTTGGGTGGGTGAATGCAAATACTCGGTGACAGTTAATAGGTGTATTTAATAAGAAAATATATTATCAACAGACGACTGCTCGTGGCGACGGCCCGGTGCCTTCTACCTTCTACAACGAAAAACCTTTTCCTGTCCCGGAAAATCGGAAGGGGAAAACCCTCCGGCTTCAAGGACTCGCTGGCTAACTATTCCTTCGACCGAACCGAGGTTCTGGCAATCGTCACTTTTATTACCACGTCTCGAGTTCGGTTGTACATAGTATAAACATCAGGCGATACGACAGTCGGCCACATAATCTTTGCATTTCTGAGCAATGCGATACGAGTGCTCTCTCGTCATGAGGTTTAACGAGGACTTTGTTTGGTGCTAAATCAGATAAAACTAGACCATCTAAACTTTTTACACGACTAACAAGGAAAGGCCGCGAAGTGTCCCCCTCCGATTTTGATGAAACTTCATTCATTTGTTAAGCAGGTAAAAATAAGGGACACGTATTTTTTTATACCGGCTGAGACGCGACTTTAAGGGGTGAAACCACCTTCAAAGTTTCGACGTGAAACTGCTATCTCGAAAACCAAAGAAGATACGTGAAAACTTCTAATGGGCGGATTTAATGGTTTTTTATATACAATAATATGGCGTTAACAGATTGTCGAAAATACCATTTGTTTATAACAAAAAAAATGTTTATAACATTATTTTACACCTTATTTAAATTTATGTAATGACAAAAAATGTAGAGCATTTTATTCCAAATCGATTGATATATATGTTTATGAAATTCCTTCCTACAGTTTCGCAGATTTTTATTATTTATGACTCGCGCGTACGCCCGCTGAGTCAGCGCGTGATACTTTCATCGTATCTGACGTTATACACTGATGTTATTTATCCGCATAAGTGGAAAACAACTATTTTTATAACATACAATGGTTAATTTTGTTAAATTTGTATCGCATGATATAAAATAATTAAAGCTATACATACTCCAGGGTGGATGTATGAAATTGATAATTTTAATATGCAACAAGGAATTTGAATAACTTAAAGAACATAGTCGTGACAAAAATGATACTCTTCGAAGAAATGCTTCAAATATAAAGGCTTTCGGCACCAAGCACAGGTAATAATAGCCATATGTGGTTCATTTTCAGATTGATAGTTAATACTCCTAATTGTTTATTATCTGATACAACTTTTCCCATATGTCCACTACAGTATCCACTCAACGAATGGAATAGTAAAGCGATTGTTTATAAAACATTTACTTTAAAAATAAAAATATCTTGTAACCTTTGTGACCTTCGCTCTTATAGTCTTATAAATTTTTATTATTTATATACGGAACTCTCGCCAATCAATTCCATCCACTACGCATAGCTACATTATACAACCTACAATATCTGCAAACGGAAAACTGCTATCTCCTCTTTTCGTCGTGTTAAAGGAAACATCTGGAGAGTTTGGACCTAGGGTACAACAAACTATGTTTAAACCAACAAACATTTTGGCCATCGCGTCAACATCTGGAAAACTGACCAACGAACATTTTAAAATTTGGTTAAAAGAAATTTACTTTCCTAATACAAACAAGAAGACTGCTTTACTATTAGATTCTTGGAGTGACCATTGTTGTCGTAGTATTGTGGAAGCTACACCGGAAAATAAAGAATTAGTAGTATTTACGATTCCAGCAGGGACTACAAAATATTTACAACCATTAGACGTGTACGGATTTCGTGTATGGAAAAATTTTGTTCGCCGGTTTTCAGACACAGTCATCCTATTACATTACGAGATTAATCTCCACACGAGGGACAATATTTTAAAACTCCAGTCGCTGGCTCATAAACAATTTTCTTCCCCACCATTTGAAAACTTTATTAAATATTCATGGTATAAAAACGGATATGTGTCATCGAGACCACCTCATTTTGAAAATCCCGTGGAGTTCTGCTATGCTGCAGATAATGAACCACGATGTCACGTATGTGGTGATGTGGCTATTATTACCTGTGCTTGGTGCCGAAAGCCTTTATATTTGAAGCATTTCTTCGAAGAGTATCATTTTTGTCACGACTATGTTCTTTAACTTATTCAAATTCCTTGTTGCATATTAAAATTATCAATTTCATACATCCACCCTGGAGTATGTATAGCTTTAATTATTTTATATCATGCGATACAAGTTTAACAAAAGTAACCATTGTATGTTATAAAAATAGTTGTTTTCCACTTATGCGGATAAATAATATCAGTGTATAACGTCAGATACGATGAAAGTATCACGCGCTGACTCAGCGGGCGTACGCGCGAGTCATAAATAATAAAAATCTGCGAAACTGTAGGAAGGAATTTCATAAACATATATATCAATCGATTTGGAATAAAATGCTCTACATTTTTTGTCATTACATAAATTTAAATAAGGTGTAAAATAATGTTATAAACATTTTTTTCGTTATAAACAAATGGTATTTTCGACAAACTGTTAACGCCATATTATTGTATATAAAAAACCATTAAATCCGCCCATTAGAAGTTTTCACGTATCTTCTTTGGTTTTCGAGATAGCAGTTTCACGTCGAAACTTTGAGGGGTCGTTTCACCCCTTAAAGTCGCGTCTCAGCCGATATAAAAAAATACGTGTCCCTTATTTTTACCTGCTTAACAAATGTACGAAGTTTCATCAAAATCGGAGGGGGACACTTCGCGGCCTTTCCTTGTAAGTGCACCGTAAATTTGGCCTTTTGCAAAATTCTTTTTGCCAAGATCAATTACAGCTTTGTTCAATATAGTCCCTTGTAATTTGTGCACCGTTACTGCCCAACTCAGAATAAGTGGTAACATTCTGCATCCGACGTCTCCAAATCCTTTTGTCGCTTGAAACGTTGCTGAAACTGGAGATATTGGAATGTTGCCATCAATATTTGTGAATCTATTTCCAATGGATTCGTCGTCAAATTTTATAAGTACTGAATCCGGCAATTCTCCCTGTTCTAGTTGATCTCTTCGAAGTGCCGGCCATGTAAATTTCTTTACTATTCCCATTGCGCCGTTTATCAAACCATCAGAAATTGATAGGTTTCGTCGCAGCATAATTCGAGATCCCTCAGTTAATGTTATTGTATGTAACAGTCCGCCACAATTATTTGCATTTACAGGTACGACATTTTCTGGTGGCTTTTTTCCATATGTAGCTGCCTCACGGGACTCATCTATTGAATCACTGACGTACATTCGACGTGATTTTGCTAATTCATCTGTCATTTTTGTGTTATATTCATCCACTAATTTTATCGTTGGGAATATTCTTACTGCAGCACCATCCTCGAACTCTCCGGTTAGGGGAACTCTTCTTCGTTCGCATAGTATTTGTAGTTGAGAAGTTGTCACTTCTCCAAACCGAAGGTTATTCAGTAAGTCGATAAATTCAACGTCATCTCTTTGTCGCATATTAATGGTGAGTTCGCAGAATGAAAATTGGTGCCATAAATTAATTTCTGCAGTACACCAATGTGGTTGTTCAAAACACCAGTGTCCTTTTACGGGGGCAACTGTATGATATCGCCGAAGAGAAGTACATTTACGCCGCCAAATAGTTTATCATTGCTTTTGAATTCTTGCAATCTTAAATGAATTATTCGCAAATTCTCATAAGATACCATTGATATCTCGTCAATAATCAACCACCTTGTATGACGCCACTTTCGTCTCTCCTGTTCGAGTCTTTGTCCTGTCAGTCGCCGATACGTCATTGCAGTACCTTTTTCAATAGGCAAGGAGAACATGGAATGCAGAGTTTTACCTAATATTTGACGGGCGGCGACGCCAGTCAAAGAAGCTACTTCAATGAAAGATGGTTTTATCATCGTATCAACTGTAGGATTATAGCAGCGTTTAACATGTTCAACAAGTAATTTAAAAATAAACGACTTACCGCTACCAGCTCCTCCGGTAATAAAAAGCAACATTTGTTCCCTATTTTCATCATCATTTTCATTAATATCTTTCTCAATTACTGCGGAAACTGATTTCAATAAGTCTTTCTGTTGAATACTAAGACATCGAATACTATTAAGGAACACGTCTTCTGGCATTGCAATTGTTTCTTGCTGTTGATCTTCATACAAATCAACTTGATCGTAATGTATTGTTTCGTCAGCATGAATTCTGACTGGATTTCTTAAAAGTTTATCATTTCTTAAATGTTCTTCGTGTACAACAATTAAAGCAGCAGCCTGGGCGAGCGCCGCTTCAATAATTTGGTCTGCGTGAGTAAATTGTTCGACGGTTGCGTTACCCATCATAGGTTTCAACTCGTGTTGCTGTCGAAGAAAACATTGTTCCGAAGATTCGTTTTCGGACATAAGTGTACTTTCATCACGAAATGGAATGTGACACACTATTAAGTTATAGAAATATCCTTCTCTGTCACTGTTCAGGGTATAATTTCGGTGGCGAAGTACAGCTGGTTTATTTCTTATTCGCATTCGGGTATTGTCCTTTAATTTGATAAATTTCGACCTTGACATTGCTCCATCGTCATTACGAAGTTCTGCGTCTCCATCCTCTTCTGTCCACATACCACTGGAAACTGTTTCATATCGGACAGCAAATTCAGCTAAGCTCAAATCCTCTAGATTGTCTGCTCTCTTTACGTAACGATCGAATATGTTATTGAAAAATGATGTTTCATATGCTTCGAATCGCAAAATTCTATATCTCTACTCAGGCCGACATCTATTTATAAATACAGCTTTTCGCGAGCTCATTTTCAGAGGTAAATGACATAACCGATAAGCACATTCGGGAGCACTAACCACACGTTGAGACAGAATTGCCATAGATACCGATAATAGTTGATCCCGGACGGTACCGCTCCGGCGTTTCGCTCGTAAAATGGCTTCTTTAATAATATTTCCTGTGTCCTGCGGCTCGCATTTACTTTCGTATTTTGCAATATAATATGCGACAGCTGTAACATTTCCGCATGATTGAATATCCATGTTTGCTTCCCAAAGCTTTAAAAGAGTTGGGTTGTAATTATTTACCATAATTTCATTTCCTGTTCTCTTAAGTACGCAGAAACGTCCATTATTCGCAAGTGTGTCATCTGGACCTAAGCACATCGTTCTTTCACTTATCGGTCTCGAGAATCCAAAACGACAACAACGATTATTACGACCTTTGTAACATGTAGCAGAATGTTTATGAATTTGGACCTTTTGAACTGTCCCTCATATCTTCATTTTCTGCTTCCAATGAACAAGATACAACTTTCTCAATAACGTTGCGGCCTTCGTTGGTAAGGAAATCAGGTACGTTTGCACACCAAAGAAGCATGTGCAAATGTGGACCTCCCCTGTCCTGAAATTCTATTCTATGCCAAAAATCGATAACAACGCCACCTAAGCAATCGGAGTTTCTTAAATACTGCATTAACGCGTTTACACGTAACGTAAATTGTCATGCAATAACTACAGGGTATCTCTGAACCAACTTTAGTCGATCTGCAAAAGTTAGGTTTTCAAATTCGGTAATTGGGCGACCATAGTATAGTAGAAATGCTTTCAACATATCTGGCCAATTTAGATCATTGCAAGAGAACGTAACAAACCATGTGGGCGGTCTAAGACTTCGGACCATGGCGAGAAATTATATTTCTCATCGTGAGGTGCATATTATCTACTAATCTCTGTGGAGTATGTTCCCCTTGGCGCATTCTACATGATACTGAAACGCTAGCTTTCGCGCGGTAGTATTCAACAACAGATGATGCGAAGAACAAATAATCTGTTCGTTGGAATCGTTTGTCATTGCTCAGAATACGCGCTTGGAAGTAATCCAGTGGTGTAATTGAGATGTCTCGATGCTTTCCGAATCCATTTTTACCATCCGGAAACAGGAAGAACCAACACAGTTCTTCCATCCTTCTCTCCCTTTCTAGGTTTAAAGGAGGCACTGTTTTTCTATGTATATTTGCAAGGTTTATCGGGTCATTTTCTGCGTTATTATTATCATTAATGACGGAGACGATACTATCGATGTTGGGAACATCTTCGTCAGGCGAACGTATCATGCTTGTGGCGAAAATAATTTCTGTTGCGCCGGATTCTCTATGAGCGGTCGCAACAGATGGTTGTTGTATCCTTTCTATTTCAGGAGATCTATTCCTTTCGGGTGCTATTGTTGCAGGTGTTAGTGAATAGATATTTAGCACATTGCTATTGCCTCCTTTAGCATATAAATTACGACGCAAGATGATGTGTAAATCATCAATAATAGTACATTTCTTAATTGGCAGTAAGAATTCCGTACGTATACTGTTGGAAAAACGTAATCAATGCGTTCTTTAAATTTGGAAATCCTTCATCGCCGTTATCAATATCAATATGACCAATTACAGCCATTTCATAGCCAATGTTAATATTGACTCTGTTGTTATCAAATGATATGTGTGGCAATAATTCGGTAACGGCTAACTAAATTCACTTCTCTGGGGTCAGGATTACTTCGCGCTTCAATGCAATCACGGTAATATTTATCTCTTACTAAAAGTACATAATCGTCATTACTAGTACACCACGTACTAGGGTCGAGCAAATGAAACGCAACGCAAACAACTGCAGCTATGCCAGTACATTGCTTACCGCGAGATTCAATACTGAAGCGATCGCTAGCTTGATGGCACGAGCCTCGTAAAATAGTTACATTCTGTCCAACATTCACAAAACTACTGTTTGATTCAGTATTTCTTTCTGTAACTTCCCTTTCGTTTCTTACAATACAAGGCTCTTCAACGACATCAGCTATTTCCAAAATGTTATTGGTAATACTAGAAAAACATGGTCGCACATCTTTGTATAAAGCATTATTTTGTAATAGCCATTGTAAAGCTACTCGAAGTTTGCCAACGTCAATTTCAAATTGTCTTTGTCGCTCCAAATTTTCGAGGCTTTCGACTACAATCATTATACCGGTTTCGTTTAATCTAAGTGGAAGTTGCTCGGCTACATCCAACACATCGCGGGCGAATAGGACTACCTGACCTTTGCACCAATCCTGACTGAAGCGATTTTGAATTTTCATGATTTTAAGAAACGGTACTGTTCTGCACACCATTTGTTTCTCGATTTCCGATAAATCTGCTATCTCTTGAGGTACAGACATTAGTTCCATTTTATTCCAGAATGCCTGAGATGGAACTTTGCATTTTTTAAGATGATGTAGGCAACGAGAACATGTTGTTATCTTCTCCGATTGTATTAGATTTGCAGGAATTAGACCAGACAAAGGCTGCGTGTGCAAAGCGTAACGTTGCCGCGGATATAAAGTCTTGTAACACACTGCACATGGTACATCAGCAAAAATATTAATAGTCGATTTAAAGTTGTCTACCTGAAGGAGAAGTTCTTTTCTGCGATTTTTCGCTAGTTCACGCATATTCCTTAAACGCGTATTTCGTGATTCGGTACGTTCACTTAGTAGTACTTCTCGCGTACGATTTCTCATAACCATTAGACGTTGCGAACGTTCCTCAGTAGATTCGTTCGCTAAACGTCTGCGGATTAATCAGAAACGGCGTGATCGTTCCTCCGCAGATTACTTCGCTAAACGTCTGCGGATTAATCCGATACGACGTGACCGTTGCTCGGCAGATTCGTTCTTTAAACCATGAGAAATTAGGCTTAGCCGACGTTTTTTTTCAGCGACCGTTTCGCGCGATAATTTCGAAAGAGCATATTTCTGCTTTGACAATCTCGCACGGCGTTCATCAATACTTTCTTGTGTCACGTCTGGGAAAATTTTACAAATTTGTCCCCTCACGTTCCCTTATCAAGCCTTCGGGTTATAGGAGTCTCCTCATGTAAGGGACGTGGGGAGGGCGAATTACTGCTTCATCTTTTTCAATTTTCTCCTCGACTCTGTGTTTTCTCATCAAGCCTTCGGGTTATAAGAGACTTCTTCATGTGGGAAAAGCACAGGGAAGAGTTTGAGTTTATAATTATTCTATTTTGTCTTTTCTATCCTTTATTCTCTTTACATTTCTTAATTCTTTTCTTTAATTATTACCCCTCCTTGAAACTATCGTCGTGCTCAACTGCGTAGCAACAGATTTCGAAATAGACAGAACCTCGGGTTCGACCGAGGAGAGGTATCCTAAACAGCGTTCGCTGCGCAGTTAGCCAGTGCTTCGCACTATAGGGGTCTCCTCAGGTTAACTGCGCAAAAGCGTAAACAGCAACTTATCTTTTAGATTTTCAACCGATACTCTCCTCTTTTTCACGCGTAGGCGCCAGTCGGTCCCAAACCCGATCGTATGTGCGAATTGAGTGTTGGAATGAAAGTATGAAATAGCATAAAATTCAAATATTCGAATGAGTGCACAGGGCGAGGAATGAGAACCCTCACCCGCGAACGTTAGCAATATTCGAGAACTGTTTAGAGACGAAGGGTCACACAGAGTAATAAAAGTCTTTGTATTGAATTCTAAGAATTACCCGAAACTAAGACCCAACGGTACGATTTTGAACAGAAAGAACGTTCTCGAACAAAGTTCGCTGCGAATACAGGAATGAATATTCGAATATCGAACAATTGAATACTGCTGAAATTATCAGTTAAATCATCGTATGCTATTAGGATTTTTAACGAACAACTTGCGCTACCACCGCAATTCGAATTGTTGATCGATTTCTTTGCGAACAAAATAATTACGACGCCGCCAATTGTTAATCAACGAATGTCGTGATCACCAATCAATTATCTATATACATAATAGAATGATGGATATAATTCATGTTCATAGGTATTTGCATTTTTATTGTTTAGCAATTGTGATTTAAATATTTGTTAATATTCGCATCATTATATCTGATATTGAAACCTGTTCGCGCGTTTCGCGCTCTCGAGACAGTTCGATATATATTTGTAACACGCGGAGAGTTTAGGAGGCGTGTGATATCAGTAGCAATCGACTGAGGCCTGCATGTAGGGACGAGCGCGTTCGTCATGGGGAAAATAGCTCGTGGCGATGCGCTGAGCGGCGGCATGTGTGCGGCGATTTAAAAGAAGACGAGAACGTTTCTATCGGGATGAGGGCGAAGTTCGGGTTCCTTCTCGCGGCCGCGGCTTTGACAGAAACACAGCTGGACGAGGCACTGGCTGCCTTCGTAGAGGAGATCTGCCCTGCCAATCTCTCTCTGGGATGCACCCAATCAGGCGGCATTTCATTGCCCAAACAGCAACACGCGACGAGGGCTGTACCCGTTCCTGAGACGTCAGGGTCGCGTTGTCTGCACAGGTACGATTTCATGGGGCATCTCCCACTTATTACAAGCCGCGCAGTATTTCCCACCGAGCTGGTGGTGTTCTGGAACCCGAGTAGTTAGTAAGAGCGCTCCGTTAACACAACATGTATGTATGCTTCCGAATTCGAGTACCACCAAACCTAAATTGTATTAACTGTAGATTTGTAATTTTCCTCCTTGAAGGCTTTTTCCTCCACTCACTGAGTGGAGGTTTTTTATGCCCATTAAAATCCTTTTCTTTCCTTCCAATTGTGCCTTTCTTATTCCTCTCCCAAATTCACATTCCTACATCAATTTAGAATTCACCTTAAAAGACGTGGTGGTGACCCAGGCCTGCTGTGGACGTACGCTCGGCAAATCGACGCCGAGCTGCCTCGCCTTGAAGGTAACTGCGGGCTCGGCACAGCCAACTTTTATTTATTTAAATTTATAATAACTTGAAGGAAAAGTCGAGACAAAACCGTAAGCGAGAATGGAATATTCCAGAAAAACTCTACGGCGTAGAAACACCAAAAAGCCGTTAGACAGAGATGGAACACCGAAAGAGAGAGAGAATATGATCTAGAGGATTTCGTCTGGCACGCGCCCTTAACCAATAGCGACGCACGTGACGCTACCGTCACACACTATGATTTGTTGAGATGTCCCCACGCAGGACATCGTCCTCGCGACGGGCCCTTCCGGCCAGGATTGCGATCGATTCTGATCACTCTTCGTCGAACAATCGAGTAAGTCGTGACGGGAGACCGTGCGTCTAGAGAAAGAGTTGTAATTTGTACTTTCACGTGATTTACTTACGCGGCAAGTCCTATCCGTAGGCAGAGTGTCGCGAGGGTGAAATTCGGAAATACGTTACAAAGACTCAGTGACGCGCACGTAAAGCCATTTTCACACTATTAAACCTCTATCTTTTCTCTTTCTTTTAATCCGTTTGATCGCGTATTTTTCGTATTAAATTCACTCGCGTTTATAATAATATTTTTCAAAAATCGTAATCGTCTTGTGATCGTCTTAGTCAAATTCTTATTCGCAATAAAGGGCAATCGGGCGCGCGACAAGTGCTAGTGCGACAGGTTCCTCATCTCTCTCTTGGTGTTCCAGATTCAACAGCGATTATTCCACGATTTAAAAGCGAACATTCAAAGCGATTTTTCATATATTGTATTCTACATTTCCACGGTAAGCCTGTTTATTACTAATTTGTCGAGCACGGCATTATTATCGATATTTCAACAAGGCAAAACGGGCGATCTATTAAGCCTACGGGTTATAAGAGTCTCTTCATTTTAGATCGTCTCGTTTCTCATACTCAGGTACCGATAAATATATATAATCTTCCGAATTTTCCGAATCGCGGTTTTCCTGAAATGAGTGTCTCGACTACGAGGCATAATCGAGGGACGACTTGCAAAGCCTTCGGGTTATAAGAGTCTCTTCATTCAAGTCGTACCCTCGCGGATTGAATCCGCTATTTTTCTCAATTTCTAAATTGTCGAGATAGTCGTTTGATAATAAAATATACAATTTTATACACGTTACACTTTATGAAAACCGATCTCAATTCGAATCAAAGGCTGTTAATATATATATCTTACACGATTTCCCGGTCAAACAATAGTCATTATTATACAATAGGTTAAGCATCTTTACCCTTGTGAACCAGTAGTGCTACAAATTGAATTAATTTAATAGTAAATATCAGTATTACCAGAAATTAACAGTATTAAATTTAATAGTCATTTTCAGTTTGTATTACTTTCAATAGTTTTTGAATTACATTATTTTCTTGCACACTAAACCGCATTAACATTCCTTTCAATTACCATTCTCATATCTTTTACACTTCAAATCAGCGCACGCCAACACAACGTTTCAAGGAGGGACCCGTACGGGACCTAGAACACTGACGAACCCAATGGAAATAAATATCTAATTTTCCGTCTTTTAAAATTGTTCTGATCGTAGAGGACGTTAACGCGTCATACGCGGTCAGAGCTGGTGGCAGCGAGACCTTTCTCATCGCACTAATTAATTAAATCAAGAAAGAATTAACAACTGAAATCTTTTCATTTTCTTTTCTTTTTTTAACCTTTTACGTTGCGCACTCGCCTCGCGTCGCGCAACGTAACACTTGACGCCGTGCCTCTGCGGTTCTTTCACGTTTTTTAGAAAGACGTAATTGTTTGGCATCATCTGATTCATTTGCACGACTCTGTCTCATACGGCATGCACTTTTTGTACGTCTACCCATACTTTCATATACCAGACCTACCTGGTTTCAGTGAAGATGAAGGATTCAAAAAAAGTATTTGCCGCGCTTTTTTATTTTCACAATCAGTCGCGTACAGCAGACTTGTTTTATCGATCAGTCGCTTAAAGCAGACTTCTTTTATAAATAAGTCGCTTGAAGCTGACTTCTTTTATCAATCAGTCGCTTAAAGCAGACTTGTTTTATCAGTCAGTCGCTTAAAGCAGACTGCTTTTAACAATCAGTCGCTTAAAGCAGACTTGTTTTAACAATCAGTCGCTTAAAGCAGACTTGTTTTAACAATCAGTCGCTTCAAGCAGACTTCTTTTATAAATAAGTCGCTTCAAGCTGACTTCTTTTAACAATTAGTCGCTTAAAGCAGACCTGGTCCGTTTCTTTTCAAATACAATTACTTACTGAAAGCGAAATTGGACCCTCTTCTTTACTTATCAAATATTACAAAATAAATTAAAAAAAAAAAAAAACTAATAATTGTTACAATTTACCTCACAATAGAATATATTGAAAAAAATTCAATGGAAAGCAGCGTTGCAAGGTGTTAATTGAAACTGACTGCTGTTCGTCGTTCGTAACTTGGCCGTCGCCAAAAATTTGGGTAGGATTGGTCGTGCCCCGCCTTTGATCACACGACTTGCAGCCGTAATATATTATTGGTCGAAACACCTACATCTACTGACTTGGCTCCTGTAAACAATTAAGAAAACGGCGGTGTGTGCAACGGATCACTCATTTCCCCTACGCTGCGCTGGCCGATAAAATTGCGTGACATTGCCCAACGGCCAATTTCCTGGAACCCAGCAGAGTTTCGAATCCGTCATAAAAAAGGAAAGAGAACACGTATTACGAGAGAAAACGAGATAGATGCATTCCAAAGGGATGCCGCGAGTAAAACAAATCACCATCCAGTAAAGAACATTACATTTACAATATTTTTTGTCTTATCTTCCAAAAAATAGTATGAATGGATTGTTCAGGTTATTCCGATTAAAATGAGTACCGACACGACAGAAATCGGTTTAATTTGACTTTCATTGGCTAGTAATGATTGACCTCATCAATTTAAAGTGATTAATAAAAAAACTAGTCCGATTTACTTCCGGTTTGGTCTTATTTTCATCAGAAAAATATCACAAATCTGTTGATAACACTTTTAAACCAAAAAAATTATTAATAAAAAATTTTCGTCGTTGCATTAGTATTGTTCTAGACACATACAGTCGATTGTTTTCGCTCCGTCCTCTTTTTCAATTGCTGCCCTTCTTTACGTTCCATGCAGTCGGCAAACTTCAAATAATGTAGGAACTAGATGATATTTGTGCATCTATACGACGCAACAGCGAAAATTGTTTGTGTATGCGATCATGGAATGTGCCCCACCAACTGTCTTCCTTTAGAAGACACAGATTTTGTTCATTTTCAATCCGAACGAGCTGCTGTTCAGGCGTAAGTACCAAATAACAAGCAATATTTCATTTCTTTATATAATACATATTATACATATAACATATATTAATTTCATCGTCAATGGTTCCTGGTTTAGTTGGGTGTAGTTCGAAAAACCACTCACCCCCCTTTTTTTGGATTAAAAAAAAAGTATTCTTACGTTTGTTGATACACTGATTACGAATATCATAACGAAAAATTGGCGACTATTGAGCCATCGTAAGGCGGCCGGCACCGATTACGCGCAAAAATCAGAAATTCTTTCAACAACATTATTACTTCCAAATTCTTGTGGCGGCGACGCGACAAGAAAAACGTACATCCGTTTATTCAATTACTTCAGGATATTCGGATTTCCTATTTTGCGGAATGCAAATCAAGTTGTCGCCAAATTTCACTACGATATTCATTCAATATCATATATCCAAAACTTCCATGTAACCGTTAACAGCTCTTAAAGACAGTTGGATAGCATTGTCTACGATATTCGTAATCAGCGTATAAAACACGTAAGATTACTGAATTTTAAAGAAATAGGGGGTGATTACTTTTCCGAACTTCATCCACAAATGCGAACGGATTATTTCCTTTTTATTCATGAAACTTCTTTTTTTCTCACAGAAATATGAAAGACATAACGGTTGAAACAAATGAACGTAAGTATAATTCCAACTTCAATGAAAAAGTAATATACTGCATGATTCACAAACATGCATGTTACATACCTCCTTTTTCATTCAGACAACGAAATTATGAACGCGTTGCTGCAGTTGCAGCAACAGCTGTAGCACATGCAGACGCGGGAGCAGGAGAGGGACCGCGAGGTTGCCTTGCTGCAGCAACAGCTGCAGCAGCAACAACCGCCGCAGCAGCAACAACCACCGCAGCAACACCAACCGCCGCAGCAGCAGCAACCGCCGCAGCAGCAGCAACTGCCGCAGCAGCAACAACCGCCGCAGCATCACAAGCAAGAACAACCGGAAGAAAGTGAGGCGGATGTGAAGCCGCAGCGAAGTGAGGTTCACATATATTATCGAAAAAATAATTAACACATTTCCGTCAGAAGTAATAAACAAAATTAATTGTAAAATGGGTGAACGATATTAACATTAAACATTTAACGTTACAGAAAGAGGAGCGGCTGCTGGCAGAAAGCGCCTTGCCTACCGCGGAAGATGACCGCGGGGTGGGAGGGGTAGCGAAAGGGGCAGCGCTAGGGGCGGCGGTAGGGGCGGCCCTACCGTTTAATTATTTATTAAACAATAAATATTATTTCACATTATTTTAATTTTAAGTTTTATAATCTTTTTTATCCGACTTCGAAAAGGAGGAGAATACTCAATTCGATGAGTATATATTTTTTTTTCTCTTTTTTTTCTGGCTTTGTTCACCAATTACGCCGAGACGGATGGACCAATCGGAACGAAACCTTTTGCATCTTGTAGGATATGTCTTCCGATTGGTCCCGTTAAAAAAACATTTTGCATTTTTTCATTCCGAACGCTTTTTATTGCAAAAAAACGTGCTATTTCATGTACGTGCGGTGTATGTTCACCGATTATTCTGATACGGATGGACCAATCGGAATGAAACATTTTGCATCTTGTACAGTACAATTCCCCATTGTTCCCGTAAAACAAATATTTAGCATTTTTTTATTCCTAACGACTTTATTTTCTAAATGTGCGTTCGCTGATTACTCTGAGACGGATGGACCAATCGGAATGAAATCTTTTGCGTCTTGTAGGATATGTCTTCCGATTGGTCCCGTTATAAAAACATTTCGCATTTTTTTATTTCGAACGGTTTTCATTATTGCAAAATATGTTCTGGTTCAAGGAATGCACCGATTGCGATGAAAGATTTCACATTTCGTAGATCATTCCGCGATGATCCGATTTCCCAAAATTTATGTAACTTCTTATTGTTAATAACTATTGTTATTATAATAAAAAGCCTATTCTTTAGGGTTACCCTCCAAGGAATATACCGATCGCGATTTTTCAAACTTGTCCCTGCGAGTAAACTTCGAATACTGCTCCTTCCACTAAAAAGTGTGAAATAAAATAATTTTTAACAAAAAAAAAATCCGACTTCAAAATGCACTAAAAAGTATAAAATAATTTCCATTTCATTTATATCTGTATTCCACAGCTATTAATACAATCTACTTAATCATTAAATAGGATACTAAATATATTTCAAAGTTTTCGGAGGCGGCGCAAAATTAAAAATACCCGAACAAACGGTACTGCCAATAACGATTTGATTGTGTTATGGCAAACTTGGTAATTAATGAGTCGTAAGAGAAAAATGATAGGTCCGGCTGAAAACATTTGTAATTGTAACGATTGTATGAGAAATTGGCAGCACTCCTGATGTACATGCACTATACTGCAGTTCACAAGAGACCATATTTAACTCGCGCATCTCACTAGATCTAGAGAGATTTTTAATGACGTGTGTTATTCCCCTCTCCAGCTTGCTTCTTATTATAGTTTGCGATCATATAAATGGTGGGCAGAAATATATGACGTACGATAACTGAAAACCGGTGATGATATTGTAAAGTTTCACGATGCAATGCAAATTCTATTATTTTCCGGAAAAACATGATGTGAACACAAAGTAAGAAGCAAGCTGTAAAGGGAAATCACACGCACTATTAAAAATCTCCCTAGACCTCAGTAGGTCACTAGCTGCGCGAGTTAAGTGCGGTCACTCGTGAACTGCAGTATAGTTAATTCGTAATGGGTATATTGATTCCCATTGAATATTGTTTACTTGAAATTATCAAATGGGTCATTTGTCACTGGTTGCCGACACCTGAACAAGGATCTTCCTAGTAGGGGAAAGGTTTTTAATTTTGCGCCGCCTCCGAAAACTTTGAAATATATTTATTATCCTATTTAATGATTAAGTAGATTGTATTAATAGCTGTGGAATGCAGATATAAATGAAATGGAAATTATTTTATACTTTTTAGTGCATTTTGAAGTCGGATTTTTTTTTTGTTAAAAATTATTTTATTAATTTTTCATATTATTTGTAATATCTTATATCATTTCTTATATTTCTATTTGTCTTTCTTTTATAATATTTAAAATACAAAAAATACAAAAAATATTATTCATATTGTTTTCTTTTAGTTTTTCCTTACGATATCCTACAAATATTAAATATACCACTTAAAAGTTCAGAAATGAAATATTTTTTAACACAAATTTTACATGTGCAGTAGTAAGATAATATAGCGGGGTGGGAGGGGTGGCGGCAGGGGCGGCGGTACGGGCGGCGCCGTGAATATATATTATTTTAGTTTATTTCCAATTTCATTCTTTATTTATTATACTTTCTTTTATTTTCATTTCATTTCTTATTTATATTCTGATTCTTTTTAATTTTTTAGTTTCATTTTATCGTCATTTTCATTTTTTTTATCATAATTGTCATTTCCATTTTATATTCTAATTTTTTTTTTTACTTCTTTTTTTATCAAAGATTTTAAAAAGAAAAACAAATAAACATATATTTCACATTATTTTCTTTTTTTTCCTTACGACATCCTACAAATACTAAACGTACCACTAAAAACTTAAATAAAATATTTTTCAACAAAAAAAAAGCCGACTTCGAAATGCACTAAAAAGTGTAAAATAATTTCTATATCATTTATACCAGTATTCCACAGCTATTCATAAAATCTACTTCATCATTAAATAGGATACTCAATACATTTCAACCTTTTCGGAGGCGGCACAAAATAAAAAATTTTTCTTCTATTACGAAGATCATAGTTCATGCGTCGGCAACCTGTAACAAATGACCCGTTTGATAATTTAAAGTAAACAATATTGAACGGGAATCAACATACCCATTGCAGAATAACTATACTGCATTTGAGTATAGACCATACTTAACTCGCGCAGGTTATTAGGTGTAGGGACATTTGTAATAACGTGTGTGATTCTCCTGTACACCTTGCTTTTTACTTTACGATTGTTGCGAACCTCGCTTGTATGTATGTGTGTGATATCATGTGAATTTAGCCGCAAGCTTGTAATCACTAGCGCTGAATGAAATGTAATATGGCGACGATGCCATAAGAGTATGACTGCAGCATGTCTGCATTATGTTATATCAATGCTCATAAATTAGGAGCCAAAATTCAAAGGAATGTACAAACAATAGATAAGATATTGTAAAACTCTCAACACGGGTGATCGTGCTGGGAGAGAGTTGGAAATCCGGAGAAATAAGACTATCACACTTGAAATTTCTAAAGAGCTAATTTATTGCGGGCTGTATCTAATTCGTTACTCGTAACGAAAATCATGTTGGTTCTTGAAACTGTCGAAGTCTCTTCGACATCCTGTTTATTTACAGAGGGTCGTAAATTCTCTTAAGGGTTGCCTTGGCTCGCTAGCGCGAGACCTTTTGTTATCTTACGTTTTCTCTGGATCCCACGCTTTCTCTTAACACGTGTGCACGGAATCGTTCTCGAGTCTTGGCGGAGCACCACCATCTTCCGCTCGCCCAAGGGTGGACCGAAGCCAGGGAGAGGGACCGCCTCCGGACAGGGATGGGCCCCACCACCATTGGACCAGGGATGATCCTGAGGGAGGATTCAGGATCCAGCGAGGAGGGGATGGCAGCCAACATCGATCGAGGATCTTCACCGCCAAGCTCAGAACGATTCAAAGCTTCAACCCGACTTGAGTCAAATTGAATAAAATACAAACTATTAATTTTTACCTTAAAAATAAAGTGTACTTTATTAAAACCGGCGCCGCGAGCAGAGTGCTTTAGCGCTCCACGGGCACCTTACCCACGTAGTAAAGATCCAAAAATCCCTAGACACCTGAAATCCACGCGCAACACGATCATATAATTGTTTCTTTGAAAAAATAATAGTAATTTCATTGTATCGTGTATCTGTACCATATCATCATCGGTTATCACCTTTCGTACCTAATATATTTCTGTCCGCCATTTATATGATTGCAAAGTAAGAAGCAAGCTGTAAAGGGTAATCACACACGTTATTAAAAATCTCCCTAGACCTAGTGAGCGAGTAAAGTGTGGTCTGTCGTGAATTGCAGTAGGCATGTATGTACATCAGAAGTGGTAGCAACTTCTGATACAATCGTTAGACTTACAAATGTTTTGTGCCGTGTCTATAACGTTTCGAATTTTATTTCTTACGACTGATGAATTACCAACTTTGCCATACCGCAATGGAATCGTTATTAGCAGGATCGTATATTCTGGTATTTTTAATTTTGCGCCGCCTCCGAAAAGGTTGAAATGTATTGAGTATCCTATTTAATGATGAAGTAGATTTTATGAATAGCTGTGGAATACTGGTATAAATGATATAGAAATTATTTTACACTTTTTAGTGCATTTCGAAGTCGGTTTTTTTTTCGTTGAAAAATATTTTTCCCATATATCGTTCTTTTTTCCTAGCAGTTCATTTCTATCCTCCTCCTCTTCTAATTCCATCAGGATCAATTTGCTCCCATCCTCTCCTGTCAGCTCCGTTTGCTTCTTTCTCATCGCCTTTTTTCCTAGCTCTATTTGGGACATTATGTTGACCCTCCTGCTTCTTTCCTCTGCATCTTTTCCTCCCACCCCTTTTCACACCAAACATCTTTTTCTTCTTTCTTTTTTCTCAGTCTCGATCCTCTTTTCCCAGCTCTCCATCCAGTCCTCTCCGTCCTCGAGGAAGATCAATTATACTAAGGTATTAATAGACGCCTGGCCACGTATTTGCGTAGCATTCCCCGCTGATATATATTCTAAGTGTGTTCTCCTTTCTTTTGTTTCTCTTGTTTTTTCTTACCTTCACTGCTTCTCTTTATCCTTTCCTTTCCTTCTTTTACTTTCCGTTGATTCTTTAATTCCTTGTTCTCCTGCCTCACCTTTCTTACTAATTTCCGTTTGCCTTGTACCTGTTGCTTCTTTCTGGTGCGCATGCTTTTTCGCCATGTGCCTCTTCAGTGTTGCCACCTGATTTTCTTTTTGATCCCAGTAGCGCTATGTGAAGGCTCTTCCTCTTCTCTCTCCTGTTGTCACATCATTCTGTCGGTACCGTTGCTCCCATCCCTTCCGACCGTCTCTGTCTTTCCCTCATTGCTCTTTCTTTCTCTAGTTCTTTCATCCAGTGTTCTCCTTTTCCTTCTTCTCCCAGCAGTTCCTTGACTTTTTCTTGCCATCCTTCTTTTCTCTCTTTGTTTGCTCCACATCCTTCTCACACATGCTCCCACGATTCTTGTTCCCATCCGCATATGCTGCATTTCCTTTTCTCTTCACTTTCCCAGTATTTAGCTCATTTCCCATCCTGAATCTGGCTACTCTTTTCCACCTTTCTTCTTTCCAACCTTTTTCTAGGTACTTAGGAGTTCCCGTTTCTTTAATCTCTACCATTTGTTGTAACTTGCTGCCAGTATCTTGTTCCATCTCTAGTTTTCTTGCATCCGTATGTCTACCTCTTCTATCTCTTCGAATCCCATTTCCCCTTCCTTTTTGTTTCCAGCGTTGCTTATTTCACCCCTCTTTCTTCGATGAATTTTTTCCTCTCCTCTCCCCATTTACTTTTAGGCCTCTCACTTTGTTCCCTGCAGATCATCTCCTCCCAACATTTCCTTGCCAGTTCTCCTCCTCTCCCCTCCCACATCCAGCTTTCAAATCCCCAGGCCAACCTTCCCGCTTTTAGACTCACCTTCGATCTTTGCGTCGCTTCCCTTATCATGTATCCCGGTGTACACACAGTCCCATCGAAGTTGTCGCAGTGAAGTTGGCGCACTAACGCAATCACGCCGTGGCGGCGTTAGCGCGCCAACTTCACTGCGACAACTTCGATGGGACTCATTGTACACCAGTCCACCCCCAGCGTCCATCTTAAGATTCTCTCCTGCACCCCTTCCATTTCTCTTCTCTCCTTCCACCCCCAAACTTCGGCCCCGTACGCCATTATGGACCATACCAACCTGTCCCATAGCCATAGCCTCCTCTTCCAGTCCTTTCCGAATCTTCTTTTCCCGATCCTCCAGACTTGTCTCGTCGCGGCACTCGCTCTGATCACCCTATCTTTTATGTGCAGTTCGCTTCCTCCATTCCCTTTGAAAACGTATCCTAGCTATTTGAAGCACTTCACCTCTTCCATTTTCTTTCCTTTCCATAGCCAGTCCCTCTTCTTCCACCTTCCTCCCCCATTCCTGAATCTCATTACCTTTGATTTCTCTCGGTTTAGCTCCAGTTTCTTCTTGTCTAAGTAACCTTCCAATTTTCTTATCATCGCTGCCATGTCCTCCTCCTTCTCTGCCAGGAGAGCCACATCGTCTGCGTAGGCGAGAGTGTATACTTTCCACTCCCCTAGTTTTATCCCTACAATCCCTCCTTTTCGCATCACCTCTTCCAGGTCTGCTGTTAACAGGTTGTATAGTATCGGGCTCAGAGGGCATCCCTGTCTTAGGCCTCTCGCTGTCCAGAACGGCTCCGTTAGCCCTTCCACCGTCCTTACTCTGCTTCTGGCCTGTCTCAGCACTTCCTTTATTCTATCTCTGACCCCTTTTTTTACTTCTTTCTCCTTTAGTGTTTCCATCAGTGCACCTCTGTCCACCGAGTCGAAGGCGGCTTTCAAGTCAATGAAGCACGTAATCACCTTTCCCTTCTCCTTCTTTATTTGCCTATTCACTCCAAGTAATTCAATCCATATATATTATCCATAGTTCCCATTCCTTTTCTGAAACCCGTCTGGTTATCCGGGATCATCCTCTTACTTTTCACTTCTTGTCTCAGTATCTCCGTTAATACCGCCGCGTATATCTTATACAGTGTTGGCATCAGGGTCACCCCTCTGTAGTCGCTAGCCTGGCTTCCATTTCCTTTTTTTTTAATTGGGGCAATTATCCCCTCCTTCCATTCCTCCGGCCAGCCTACTCCCTTCCACACTCTATTGCAGGTCTCCCATACCCGTTCTGGTATTTCATCACCCCCGTATTTTCAGACTTCGTTTGGTATTCCGTCTCCACCCACTGCTTTCCCGTCCTTCAGTTTTGTCACTGCCTTTCTTATCTCCTCCCTACTTATTTCTTCTTCTTCGTCCTCTTCTGCTATCCTTTCTCCTCCCATCACCACCTTTTCTTCCGTCCCTCCTAGTAAGCTCATGAAATGCAATTTCCATTCCTCTTTTTTTATGTTCGATTGTGGCTGCCCTCTCTGTTGCCTTTCCCTGTTGACTATTCTCCACACGTCTTTGTCCGTTTTTACTCCCTCTACCTCTTTTATGAACCTTTCGTTTTCTTCTTTCTTTTTTTCTTCACACACTTTGTTGTATTCTTTCTTTGCTTTTCTGTAACTTTCTCCCTCTTTGCTCCCCCTTCTCCACTCTCTTAGTATCTTCCTAACTTCCTTTTTTCTTTCTTTGCATTCCTCGTCCCACCATCCTTTTTTCTTGCTCTTTTGTCCTTTCTTACTTCCACTCTCAAGCCCTTTTCTGAGCTCTTCTAGCGTTATTTTCATGTCGTCGTTCAATTCCTTGGTCTTCGATTTCCTCCAGCTTAATCCCTCTCTGAATTCTTTCCTCTCCTGCTCCGACCAATCCCCTGTTGGTGCTGCCTTCCTTCTTCTTTCTTCTACTATGTTTTGTTCTCCTCCCCCCTTCATTTCTACTATCAGGGGGCGGTGGTCTGACTCTATCCTGTCTCCAATTTCCATCCTTTTAATCTCTTCCCTTCCTTCCTCCTCTACTATGACGTAGTCTATCACCGTTTCTCCTCTGACCCCGGTGTATGTAAATTCTCCATCCTTGTCCCCGTCTATACTTCCATTCAGAATAGACCGGCCTGTCTCCCTCAGGGTCTCTAGTAATCTGTTTCCTTCCGCATTGATCTTCTTGTCTTTGGACCTTCTTTTTTCCTCTCTTTCTTCGTCTTCCTCCTCTGTCTTGCTTCCCCCCTCCTCTCCCGTTTTCGCATTGAAATCGCCCCCTATTATCGTCCATCTCCCTCCCCCTATTTCTTCTAACCAGGGTCTGAGTTCCTTTATCTTTGCTTCCATGTCTCCGTTTACGTATACTCCCACAATCCTTCAGTTCTGCTCTCCCCCTTTGCATTCTGCCGTTATTATGCCCTCTTTCCCCTCCTCCACTATGATCCCCCTTCCTTGCCCAGTATCCCTTCCTTCACTCCCATTATCATCCCTCCCATTGCTCTTCCTTTTCTGTTTTTCCTTCTTGCTAGTTGCGCTTCCCACCTGTAACCTTTTGGCATCCTGTCCCTTATCTTGTCCCATCTTCCAACCATGTTTCTATAAGTACTACCACGTCCCATTCTTTTCCCAAAATTCTGCGTCTTTATTTAATACTCCTGCGCAGTTCCAGAATCCTACTCTCCAGCTTCTATCCTCCTTTCTTCCTTCTCTTCTTGGCTCTTCTCTTTTCTCAGACTTCTTTTCTCTTTTAGGTCCATTTCTCTCTTGCTCCCTATTGCTCTCCTCGAGCGCTTCTTCTTCTAGTTCTTCAGCCTTTCTTCTTCTCTTTTTTCCTTCTGCTGATTTACGTCATCCACTCTCTTATCACGCCCTATGTCCCTTTCCCCTCTTCCCCCTTCTTCTGCTCTCCTTCCTGAGCGAGTTTCCATTCTTTCCCCTCCCCATTTGTTAGCACTCCCTTATCATCATCCCATTTCCACCATTTCCCTTCTATTCTTAGTTTCTTGAAGTCTACCCATATGTTTTTTCCTTTCTCTCTTTCTCCTCTTGCGACTCTTCTTAACCCTTTGAGCGCTATAAACCCATATATGGGTTCTCACATAACCATTCGAATTCGGCTATGAACGCATATATGGGTTCTCACATAACCATTTGAATTCGGCTATGAACGCACATATGGGTTCTCACATAACCATTCGAATTCGGCTATGAACGCATATATGGGTTCTCACATAACCATTTGAATTCGGCTATGAACGCACATATGGGTTCTCACAATACCATTCGAATTCAATTATTACAGTCAACATATTTTGCGATGTAAGCTTCGAGTTAGCCAGCCCAGTATGCGCGTTGTCGGAGAAAGTGGCCAGCCCACAGCGCACGTTAACATCGGACGACTCAGCGCTCAAAGGGTTAATGTCCACTGTGTCCTCCTTTCATCCCACGTAAGATCATCCTCTATTCTCTCTTCTCTGCCTTTTAGCGTACTTTTGTTTTCCATTATTTTCTTCTTTAGTTCCGCCGCCTTTACTTTTAGTTGCATCATATATATTTCTTTTCCCCTTCCTACTGGTTCCATTGCTTTTACCTCCTCTATTGCGTCCTCTACCCCCGTAACCTTTAAGATCTCCTCTGCCTTTTCTTTCACCTCCTCTCTTTTCACTTTTGTTCCTCTGATTATGTTTTTCCTTCTCTCTTCTTTATCTTTCCTCTCCAATATTCTTTCTATCTCCTTCAATTTCTCTTTTATTTTAGCCCCGTCAGACTCCTCTCTTCTATTTCCTGTTGCTTCTTGCGCTACCTTGAGCATTTTTTCTTCTATTGCTTTCCATCTCACGTCCTCCGCTTCTCTTCTCTCCATCTGCTCCATTTTCTTCATCATTTTTTCCATCTTCCTCTCCAGGTTCCTTTTCTGCTCTATCCATTCCTCTTCCCTTCTTCTCATTTCCTCTCTTAATTGCTCCATCTCTCTTCTTATGTCCTTCCCTAGTAACTTCATATTTGAGTCCATCCTCTCCATCTTTCCTCCTAAATTTTTATTCATTTCTCTGATTAGCTCTGTTACTTCTCTTATCCCTCCCTCCTCTTCCTTTCTTTTTCTTTTCCGGTGATCTCCCTGTCAGCTTGCTTTCTCCAAACATCCAGTTGTCTGTTTTGCTATTACCCCCTCCCCTTTGTTCCTTCTCTGCTTCTTCCTCATTTTCTGCATCTCTTTTCCTGTTCCATATTTCCTCCAGGTTTGCCATGCTTCCTATGCTCTTGGATCTTTCTCTTGACAGTTGTAACGGGGCGGTCTAGTTGGTGCGCACGACGTTGCGCACCGCGGTCGGTTTCTCCGTGCCAGGGTTCGTCGTTGTTAATAGGAAAATAGAAATATTTATTCAGAATAGTGTAATAATCTTAGGCCGGTGGGAGTGAGCCGCCGGCTGCGGCCCCTAGATATGCCGGTGTTCGTGGCGGTATATCCTGCCGGGCTCGCTATAACAGAAAATCTACCGGTGAGCTGGCGATGGAGCCGTGTCGCGCTTAAACCTAGTTGTACATTGGCTTATGAACTACGGTCGGGACCCGGCCCGTCACAGAAGTCGCGCGGTCTTACGAACTAACGCAGGTCGTAGCTGTCGCTACGCGGTCTTACGGACTAACGCAGGTCGTAGCTGTCGCTACGCGGTATTGCAGGCTACGGCGCGGAGTGAAAGCGCGGCGCGGAGCTCGCGCGCGAACGAGAGAGACGCGGTGTTCTGGCGCACGCGTAAAACGCGGAGTCGTCGAAGACTTGGAGAAGGGATGGCCCATTTGGGCCGCCGCACAGTGGGCCGGATTGGAGAAGTATGGGACATTTTACGAAAAAATCAACTTTCGTATATCTATATTTATTGAATTTATTCGATTATTGAATATATAAATATTGTTTCCTAAATGTCTGTGGACCTCGAAAATGAATAAATTAATGAAATTTAATAAAAATTGCAGACAAATCCTAACACTTGAAACTGTATTTTTTAAAAATAGCATGTTTTACTAGAAAAATGTGTTCATCTTCTACGAAATGTCCTGAGCAACCTGTTCAATATTTGCTTTCTATTCTTTTTCTACAATAAAGAACATCGTTTCAAGATAAGAAATACTCATACCATTAATAATTATTGTCTATAAAATATTTAAAAAATATTATTAAACCTGATAAAGAAAATATTTTAAATCTTTGGCAATTGAGAAGAGATATCTTTTGAGTCCCAAAAAGTCCCGGATCGAAAGAAATTGGAATCTTTTCAGTACATCTTCCTCTATACAACCACGCAGAAATCAGTTCCCACTTCGTCCCATTTTTCAAATTATTACTATTTAAAGCCGTCAGTGTTAAATCACGTTACGTGCGTGCGTTCGCATTTGTCGTCGAATGCGAGGACTTAAGAGATTCCTTGAAGACATTGTATGTTTATGCTATGGCGTTGAGAGGTTCTTCTAAGAAATTGAATACTTGCAATGTTTATGCGATTTTTTGACTGCATTCAGTTCAGCCACAACCATTCGAGAGAGCACAGCGATATATTTAAAGCGTTTATTTCTGTTCTATTTTTATTGGTTTAGATTTCATTTATTAGTTAGTATTATCAGTATGTGTTGACTTTATTATATAGGGTTTAGTGTATTTATAGTGTGCTATATGTACTTTGGTGTGTTTAGTGAATAATATATATAGTTAAGTTCTATTTTCGTTCTGTTGTTGTGTTAACTTTAGTTATTGTACTATTTACATTTATTATTTTATAAAAATGGAGGCTTTTCGTAAAAATAAGGACCTTTACTTCGTACTGAGAAATGCCTCAAAAGATATGGGTGATTACATATTTTTGTACGAAGTAATAAGTGGAAAAATTGATGTTTCGTCGGAAAGTTTAAAAGAATTGAAAACAAGTTTGAAAAAATTTACTTGGAAGTTAAAACAGAGATGGGTTCAAGCTCGCTACACAGAAACTTTATTTCTTAAGCGTAATCAAGAATGGTTAGAGTTAAATTTTATTTACCCCAATTTAATATCAAGAGAAATGCCATCAACAAGCAATCGAAGATCAATTGTTACAAAACCAACATCTACACTTGTACATATCCATAAGGGGAAAAAATCATTTCTTCAATGCAGTCGCAGGGAACGGTTAAGAAGAGCTCGATCTTTAGTGGATAACTTTTCCTTACAGGAATTATTGTATGCAACAAAGCTAAGCTTTAAAAACTGTGGAATGCATCAGAAGTCGCGCTTTCTTCAGTATCTTCATGATAATGAATACAGTGAAAGCATTGAAGCTTTTCTGAAGAAAAAGAGCGTATCAAAAAGAAAAACAATTACAACTGAAGAAACATTAAACCTATTTAACATTGCAGAACTTTCTAAGTTCCAATATATTGCAATTAGAAACGAGGCAATCAGATGTAAAAGCAACCAATGGCCCTCATATTTCAAAGTATCGCAAGAAAAACGTAATTGTTATCCTCCAAAAAACACAATAGGAATAACAGAAACTTATGCCAAAGTCACACTCCAAGGTTTATTAGATCATACAACTTCACGCATATTGAAAAGTATAAACAGATTAGAGGATAATTCACAATTAATTCTTACTTGCAAGTGGGGATGTGATGGAAGCTCAGGACACCAGAGATATAAGCAAATACTCCACACAGAGTCCAATTTAATAAATGACGATAACGTATTTGTTTCAAGTTTCGTACCGTTAAGACTTTCCAAAAAATCAAATTCTGATATTTTATGGAATAATCCAAGACCATCGTCCCCTTGGTTTTGCCGACCAATAAAATTCCATTTTATTAAAGAATCTACGGAAGTTATAGAAGAAGAAATAAATCGAATCAACAATGAAATAGAACATTTGAACCCAACAAAAATTAATAATGTGCAAATAGAGTATTCCATGATTTTAGCAATGGTGGACAATAAAGTATGCAACACTATAACACATACAACTTCTGCAATGCGTTGCTACATTTGCAACGCAAAACCAACAGAGATGAACAACCTAGAACTTGTGAATTCTAAAGCTTGTAATAGTGATAATTTCTCCTTCGGCATTTCTTCTCTACACGCATGGATTCGGTGTTTTGAATGCTTACTGCATGTATCTTATAATATGCCCTTCAAAAAGTGGACAGCAAATACACCTGAACTAAAGAAAATCCAGTCTGAAAGAAAGCAACATATTCAAAAACAATTTAAGGACAAATTGGGGCTACTTGTAGACTTTGTCAAGCAAGGATGGGGGTCTTCAAATGATGGCAACACTGCAAGACGATTTTTTAGAAATGACGAAATTTCTGCAGAAATAACAGATATTGACAGAACATTGATTAAACGCTTTCATATTATATTACAAGTAATTTCTTCGCCATACGAAATAGATGCCAATAGATTTCAAAAATATACTCTGGACACTGCGAAACATTTTATAAAAAATTACGGATGGTATTATATACCAGCATCCGTCCATAAACTCCTGATACATGGGGTAGATATAACACAACATGCTCTACTTCCTATCGGCCAACTTTCAGAAGAGGCACAAGAGACGAGGCACAAGGATTTCAAAAAATATAGAACAAAAAATAGCAGAAAAATCTCAAGAACCGCTACTAATGAAGATACATTCTATAGGCTACTTTTAACATCAAATCCATATATGTCAACAATAAGACTAAAATCTTTCAACAAGAACCATGAAATACTAGATCCTGAAGCTAAAGAACTTATAAACGAGTAAAGCGTTTATCATTTATCCATCACCATGTAAGTAACCCCATATAATTATTATAATATTTTTACACTTTTTAATAAGTTATTTTCTTATATTTAATGATATGTATACATACACACACACACACATATATATGTATAATATACATATAATATTAGATATTGATAAAATATGAAATAAACAGTTTTTCAAATTTGTTTAATACCATTCAATCTAAGAAATTAAAAAAATAACTGCTAAACATAAAACGTACCATTTACATTGTATTTCATTTAATACGGATTATATTTTAACATTTTTTAAATCAGATTTCATTCCGATATCTTTTGTAGTCCAAGAGTTATATACAAATGTCCCATACTTCTCCAATCCGGCCCACTGTGCGCCGGTCTTTTATTCAAAAGTCGCGCTGCGGTGTTTCGCGCTGCGGTGGAGTTGTTGCCCGCTTGCCTAACGCGGCTGTCTTCTCGCACCCCGTGGTCAAACCTAGCAGTGAACGAGGCGACGACCAATCCTGGCTCGCTCTGGGTCGCGCCTCGGGACGGGACGGAATCGATTGCCAGAGGCAGAATGCGGTGCCGTGTAAGCTAGCGTTCGGAACACCGCGGACAAACCGGCGGATGTTACGGACGCGCACTAGTTTGGTCATCCTGGGTCAAACCTGGGGGCTGACGAAACTAGGCGCCTACGGCTGCTGGACCAATTGGGAGCTGCCAACCCGTGATGTACGTTACGTTCCGACGGCCGGTGAACTCGTCGCCTGGACAAACCGCGACGCCGAGTCTGCCGGTGCTCCGGTCCGACCTCCTAGGAGGTCTGCTCGGGGCCGAGGCCCCGAGGCAACTCATCGATCCACGTGTCGATCGATCCTACTTATAGCCTCGCTCGCGGGAGTGGGGAGGCCGCCGCGGTGGGGGCTCGCGATGCGCGACGCCGATCCGCGGCTGTCGTCGCATGTTAACCACTCTTAGCCGCTTCGTAATCTTTTAACAATTCTTCGCCTCCGCGAGTTTCATTTCGAATAGAGCGAACGCAACACGGACCAAAAAAACTCAGGTGATGCGACATTATTTAGCAAAGATCAGAGGGCGGGTCATCTGTATTCCTCTTTTCTCTTTTTTTATATCTTTCCATTTTACTAGGGAGTCGCAACGACGGGTACATATATGTTTATTTGTATTTCATTTTTTATGATACTTCCCTTTCGGATAGTAATAATATGATCCTTCTCCTTAAAGGATAACCAATAGAAGCTTGTTTTCTTACTACTTGTTCTTTTGTTTGTTTGTTTGCTTCTTACGACTTGTTTGGTACCCAATCAAGTAGACGACGACCCATAACTGAAAGTTAGAGGGAGAAAGGTCGAGAGACCTCACGCAAGCGTCTTTACTTCCATTCACATCGATCAGAGAGAAATGGTCCGGCGTCGTGCTCTTTGGCGACGTTGGTCACACAATTTTTTTGCCGGCGGTTCCTAACGGACGGGAGGAACGCGATGAGTAATCAAAGCGACCTCCGCACGTAACCGCGTCATAAGTTTACCGCATCGCAGCGTTTTGGTATTTGTTTCTCATTGACTCGAACCCGAGATTTTCGTGTTTTATGTCATATACATATATGTATTATATCTCTCGGTTTGTATAATTTCTGGTTCGAGCTCAATAAACTTTTATCGCTTCATCAATGATCCAATCTAAGGTTTTCTCTTGTATTTTAACTTGTTAATGATCCCTCCGCAGGTTTACCTACGGAAACCTTGTTACGACTTTTACTTCCTCTAAATATTCAAGTTTGGTCATCTTCCCGGTAACATCGGCAATGCCGAGACATTGCCGCGCACCAGTCCGAAGACCTCACTAAATCATTCAATCGGTAGTAGCGACGGGCGGTATGTACAAAGGGCAGGGACGTAATCAACGCGAGCTTATGACTCGCGCTTACTGGAAATTCCTCGTTCATGGGGAATAATTGCAAGCCCCAATCCTTAGTACGAAGAAGATTCAGCAGGTTACCCGGGCCTTTCGGCCAGGGAAAACACGTTGATTCCTTCAGTGTAGCGCGCGTGCGGCCCAGAACATCTAACGGCATCAAAGACGTGTTATTGCTCAATCTCGTGCGGCTAGACGCAAACGCTTTGGTTTCCCGGAAGTTGCCCGCCGAGTCATCGGAGGAACTTCGGCGGATCGCTAGCTGGCATCGTTTATGGTCAGAACTAGGGCGGTATCTGATCGCCTTAGAACCTCTAACTTTCGTTCTTGATTAATGAAAACATTTTTGGCAAATGCTTTCGCTTCTGTCCGCCTTGCGACGATCCAAGAATTTCACCTGTAACGTCGCAATACGAATGCCCCCATCTGTCCCTATTAATCATTACCTCGGGGTTCCAAAAACCAACAAAATAGAACCGAGGTCCTATTCCATTATTCCATGCATAGAGTATTCAGGCGAAGGTAGCCTGCTTTGAGCACTCTAATTTGTTCAAAGTAAACGTACCGACCCACCTCGATACTCAGTGAAGAGCACCGCAATGGGATATTAGTTGGACCGCCCGCGAGGAGCTAAGCCTACCGGTAGGACGTACCACATAATGCCAGTTAAACACCACGAGCTGTGAACCGACACTGTGACACACAGATTCAACTACGAGCTTTTTAACCGCAACAACTTTAATATACGCTATTGGAGCTGGAATTACCGCGGCTGCTGGCACCAGACTTGCCCTCCAATGGATCCTCGTTAAAGGATTTAAAGTGTACTCATTCCGATTACGGGGCCTCGGATGAGTCCCGTATCGTTATTTTTCGTCACTACCTCCCTGTTCCGGGAGTGGGTAATTTGCGCGGCTGCTGCCTTCCTTGGATGTGGTAGTCGTTTCTCAGGCTCCCTCTCCGGAATCGAACCCTGATTCCCCGTTACCCGTTACAACCATGGTAGGCGTAGAACCTACCATCGACAGTTGATATGGCAGACATTTGAAAGATCCGTCGTCGGTGCTAGAAGACCATACGATCAGCACAAAGTTATTCAGAGTCACCAAAGCCGACGATGGACGAACGGACAAGCCGTCCGCCACCGATTGGTTTTGGTCTAATAAAAGCATTCCTCCCATCTCTGGGTGGAATTCTGGTTTGCATGTATTAGCTCTAGAATTACCACAGTTATCCAAGTAATGTGTTGTACGATCTAAGAAACCAAAACTGATTTAATGAGCCATTCGCGGTTTCACCTTAATTCAGTATGTACTTAGACATGCATGGCTTAATCTTTACCGCTATAACGCGGATTACTTTAAGTGAATCGAGGATTAAGACAAAACTTTTCGTTTCTTTCATTTATACGACTACGTGTTCATTTTATTAAATACAACGAGTTTTCGTTAAGATTACGCAACAGGTTGTTGTGGAGTTCATTGCCTCCGCCTTTTCCATAATCCCGTGCTTCGGTAATCGCGATCCTGTACCTCGCTCATCTCCTAAAGATTTCCAATCGTGGAAAATACGCCGCGACAAAATTTGATGGAACAAACTGGTCCTTCGAGCCGGATTACGTTAAACGAACAACGGTGCTTTGTGAAAAACGCGCAAGTGAACTCCGTGCTTCAAGCACATCTGGTTTTTTTTCTTCACCTGTGGAGAACTTCGTCGGCGATCCAGATCAGCGAAAATCTCCAACCAGGAATCTGAAAAGAAGAGCCGATTGTAAGCCAGTTACGTAACCATCCTTTGTTTCAACGGCAACGACCCGCTTTGTGACGTCACGCCGCGAGCCCAACGACTTTGGGTAAGTCAGCGCAAGTAATATTTACCAACATTGCGGTACGCGTTGAAAGGCTTAGAAGTACGGTCTCAGTGGTTCTCTATCGAAATATTAAATTAAATTTCGCCTTGAATTGCGATCATGTCTACATCCTTTACGTAGCGGGGTGGATTCAAAGATTCTGGGCTAACGTATGCAAGTTAGGAAAGGTCAAGCTGACGGGAGCGGTTTTAGAGCAGAGACAGGGCTTGCTCAACCGGTACTGGGACACGTTCCTTAGCGGTCACAGTAAATTGATGCGATGTAAGGAGGCGAGTTCTAATCCATATATCAAAGAGGACGCCTTTTCGGTAACAGAAGAAGCTTACCTCGACGCAACCTCCATGATTTCCCATCACCTGAAGGAGCTGCAGTTCCCTGGACCATCGCAAAGCCAACCGTCCAATCCTGCGCCTCCGCCCCATCCGCAACTGCCTAAAATCGAATTGCCGAAATTTTCGGGTGATCCGTTACAATGGGAGAGCTTTCGCGACCTTTTTAAAAGTCTTGTCCATGACGTTAGCCATTTACCTGATGTGCAGAAGCTACTCTATTTAAAGTCTAGTTTGACAGGTGAGGCCGCCGAGGTCATTCGGAATACGCCGACAACAGACTCCGGCTTCAAGGGAGCATGGGAGGATCTGGAAGCCCGGTACGGTAACTTTCGTCTGTTATCGTTTTCACATCATCGTGCGCTCCTCTCGTGCACACCAGCCCTGCAGCAGTCAGCTTTCCGCTAGGCGATCAGGGCGTACGTTACACTAAGGAAACCCGTTACTTCATGGGATGAGTTGTTCGTATACTTACTAAGCCAAAAACTTGACAAAACTACTCATCTTGCTTGGGAGACCTCTTTGGCGGATAGCCGGGAAATCCCGCGGTTTCAGCAATTGTCGCAGTTCTTGGAAAACCAGATCCAAGCTCTAGGAGCGGCCGGCATGACTGACCCATCCCTCGATGCTGCGTCTCCGGCAAGTTCCAAGGAAGTCAAACCTAAAATAAAGGGAGGAGCATCAGCAAAAGGCGTTAACTCTACCGTCTTAGCCGCAGCGTCGAAGTCGCCCCCGGCCCGGAAATGTCCGGGGTGTTCGGGCACCCACGGTCTAGGATTTTGTTATAAATTCAAGGCTCTGTCGCCAGCAAAACGCAAGGAGCGTGTGCAACAGCTGAAGGCCTGCTTGAGCTGTTTGAATATAGGACACGAAGTGGGTAAGTGCCCGTCTAAACAAGTCTGTTTAGCTTGTAGCAAGCGACATCGTACGCTACTTCACGAGGCGCTGACGGCTCCACCGGCAAGTGCACCAGGCCGTGAAGGCGGACAGCCGGCACGAGAAGACGCTACCTCGACATCTGACGAAGCAACTCAGCAGGTGACCACCCTCTCGCTATCGACCGGTTCAAAAGCCGTAGCCTTACTCGCAACCGCCAAGGTGAGATTGGAGGCCTCATCAGGAGATACCGTAGAGGTCCGACCCCTTCTGGACACCGGCTCCGATACCTCCCTCGTCTCATCGTGGGTCGCTCAGGCGCTACGTCTTCCACGGCGGGCGGTGCGAGTGGCCATCTCAGGCGTCAAGGAGAATGAGGTTGGATTCGCAACCGGAGAGATATCCCTTCTGGTTCGACCCCGACACACTTCGGACTTCCGATTACCCGTTCGCGCGTTGTTACTCCGCAAATTAACGTCGCTCCCGAGGAAACGCATCGTGGCAAAGTCTTGGCCGCATATTACCGGTCTCACGTTTGCTGACCCCGAGTACGGAGTTCCGGCTCGGGTAGATTTACTTTTAGGTGCGGATGTTTGCGGAACGCTCTTTGGTGACGACTCGCGCAGAGGGCCAGAGGGTACTCCAACGGCGAAACTCACCCCCTTTGGCTGGGTGCTCATGGGACCAGCCTCCGACGACAAACCCAAGGCGGAGACGGCCGCCCGGGTTCTTCACTGCCACAGCGAGGACTCCACAAGCCAACTCCTCCAGCGGTTTTGGGAGTTGGACGAAATTCGAGAACGGGCTCCGACGTCAGAAGAAGAGGAAAAGTGTGAGCGTCACTTCCTCGACACCCATGCTCGAGATCTATCGGGACGCTACGTGGTGCGCCTTACCTTCGTCAAGGACCCGCTGACTGCGCTGAAGTTCAACAGGATGACGGCGTTGAAACTCCTCTTCAATTGTGAATGACACCTATCCTCGGATGCCACGCTGAAAGAGCAGTACCGAAATTTTATGATGGAGTACCTGACTTTGCAGCACATGCAGGGTGTACCCGAAGGAGCGGATAAGGGGTCTGCGTATTACCTGCCGCACCACGCCGTACGCAAGCGCCACGGTCCTTCTGTCAAGCTACGAGTCGTTTTTAATGCCTCTTTTTGCACAGCCACAGGCCAGGCGCTCAACGACTGCCTTGCCACTGGTTAGAAGCTCCAGGCTGACCTATGGATGGTATTGACCCGCTGGCGACTTTTTCGGATCGTATTCACCATGGACATTATGAAGATGTTCAGACAGATCCGAGTCCATCCTGAGGATACTAAGTGGCAAAGCATTCTCTGGCGTGCCACCCCCGACGATCGAGTGCAGGACTTTCGGCTTACGACGGTGACGTAAGATACGGCGTGTGCTAGGAAAGGTCCTAGCTTTACGGGTACTTGCTCAGCTGGCAAACGACGAGCACAGCCGGTTTCCCCGAGGGGTATCGGTGGTGCGTCGACATACCTATGTCGACGATATTCTCACCGGGGCGGATGATGTCGACGAGACTCTGGCTTTGAAAAGAGAAGTGGTGGCCATTTTCAAGGCTGGTGGTTTCGAATTAAACAAATGGACATCTAACATACCGGAGATTCAAGAAACCGACTCTTCTGATACGCGCCTGTTTCAGGAATTGTCCGGCATCAGTACACTAGGCGTGAACTAGAATCCTAGGGATGATGCCTTCTCCCTTCGAGTCGCAGTTGCTGAGGTGGTGAGAGAACGTATCACCAAGAGGTTCATCCTCTCAGAAATCGCTGGCCTCTTCGACCCGCTGGGCTGGGCGGCGCCGGTCCTAGTAGTGGTCAAGGTTCTAATGCAGGACCTCTGGATCCTTGGAGCAGATTGAGACCAGCAACTGCCAGAGGACGTCTGCACTACGTGGCAGCGCTTCAGAGGCTCCTTGGCGCAACTGGATACCCTGAAGATCCCACGCTGGACGTTTGCGTCATCAGAGCCGTCCACCCAGATGGAACTTCACGGTTTTTGTGACGCCTCGCAGCGAGCTTATGCGGCGGCGGTATACCTACGGGTCAATAACAAAGGGTCGGTGAGGACCTCGCTTTTGGTCGCAAAAACTATGGTGGCCCCGGTAAAGACTATAACAATTCCGAAGTTGGAACTGTGTGGAGCCACCTTGTTGTCTAAATTATTGGTTCGGGTCAAAGAAGGCCTTAACATGTCTGGCCCGATCATCGCGTGGACGGATTCGAGTGTAACCTTACACTGGATCCGCGGCCATGCGTCTCAATGGAAACCCTTCGTTGCCCATCGAGTCTCCGATATCCAGCACGAGATACCGGCGAACAACTGGCGGCACATCCACTCTCCGGACAATCCAGCGGACTTGGCAACCCGAGGAATGAGTCCTGCCGCGCTCATCGACTCCGATTTGTGGTGGCACGGGCCGAAATGGCTGACTGAACAGCCTGAACTCTGGCCGGCGACCTTTCCGGAGACCAACGAGGGTATAGAGGCAGAGAGAAGAGGAGCCACGGTACACGTCGTTAAGGGGAAACCCGGAGAAGACTTCCTGTCCCGCTTCTCCTCCCTCTTGCACCTTTTATCTGTTATTGCCCAGTGTTTCAGGTTTGTCAGTCTAAGCCGAGGGCAGCCTTGCGAGAGGGGTTTTGTTAAAATAGCAGAGTGCACCCACGCCTTCCGAGCAGTTCTGAGATTCTCTCAACACATAAGTTTCCTGGAGGAGATGGAACAATTGCAAAGGCACGGCGAGATACGCAAGGCTTCACCCCTTTCTTCGTGTCGACCTTTCTTAGACGACCAGGGCTTACTGAGGCTAGGAGGGCGCTTAGAAAACGCGGCTCTGCCGTACAATGAGAAACACCCTTACCTGGTGGCGAAGAGATGTCCGTTGGCCAGGCTTCTGGTACGAGACGCACAACACCGCACGCTCCATGGAGGTCCACAGCTCACCTGCAGCCATCTAACGCGGAGAGTCTGGATCGTCCGAGGCCGCTCATTGGTTCGATCCGAAATCGCGGCCTGCGTAACGTGCGCCCGGTTTAGCGGACGTAGAGCTGGACAACTGATGGGGCAGCTCCCACAGGAGCGCACTGCAGCACAAAGGGTCTTTTTAACAACTGGCGTGGATTATGCAGGCCCGATTAAGCTACATACCTCGCCGGGGCGTGTCCACAAAGCCTACAAGGGCTGCATTGCCCTCTTCGTGTGCCTGTTTACCAGGGCAATACATTTGGAAGCGGTGTCGGACTTAACCTCAGCTTCCTTTCTTGCAGCCTTCCGTCGATTTGTGGGCAGGCGAGGATGTTGCGCTACTCTGTTTAGTGACAATGGCACTGTATTGCAGAGAGCTACGCACTATATTCCGCCAGTCTACTTCACTCTACCAGGAGGCAGCCGCGTTACTGGCGTTAGACGGCACTTGCTGGTAGTTCATTCCCCCTTAATTCGGTTTAGTGCGAATTATAAAATGATACCAGGTCGCATTTAATGCGAACAAAAATTCAGTTAATGCGAGGTTTGCGAGGCTTTTCTCGATCCAGACAGGGATCGATGCATGCAAGTTAACAGAGACTTGGATAAAATACTGCGGGTTTATCATCACATATACGGAGATAAGAAAAAATAATTTTTAACAAAAAAAAGCATCCGACTTCGAAATGCACTAAAAAGTGTAAAATAATTTCGATTTCATTTATACCAATATTTCATAGCTATTAATAATATCCACTTAATCGTTAAATAAGATATCAAATACATTTCAAAGTTTTCGGAGGCGGCGCAAAATTAAAAACTATTCCTCTACTAGGTAGATCCTAACTCGGTCGTCGGCAACATATGATAAATCACCCATTTGATAATTTCAAGTAAACAATATTCAACGGGAATCAACAAACCCATTGCGAATTAACTATACTGCAGTTCACGAGTGACCGCACTTAACTCCCGCAGCTACTGAAACTACTGAGGTCTAGGGAGATTTTTAATAGTGCGTGTGATTCCCCTTTACAGCTTGCTTCTTCTTCTGCGTTCACATCATTTTTTTTTGCGACAAATGATAGGAATTTCATTGCATTGTGAAACTTTACAATATCATCACCGGTTATCAGTTATCGTACGTAATATATTTCTGCCCACCATTTATATGATCGCAAAGTATAATAAGAAGCAAGCTGTAGAGGGGAATAACACACGTTATTAAAAATCTCTCTGGACCTAGCGAGTCTCTTGTGAACTGCAGTATAATGCGTGTACATCAGGAGTGCTGCCAATTTCTCATACAATCGTTACAATTACAAATGTTTTCAGCCGTACCTATAATTTTTCTCTTACGACTTATTAATTACCAAGTTTGCCATACCGCAGTCAAATCGTTATTGGCAGCATCGTTTGTTTGGGTATTTTTAATTTTGCGCCGCCTCCGAAAACTTTGAAATGTATTTGGTATCCTATTTAACGATTAAGTAGATATTATTGATAGCTATGGAATATTGGTATAAATGGAATAGAAATTATTTTACACCTTTTAGTGCATTTCGGAGTCGGATGTTTTTGTTAAAAATTATTTTTTTTTAGAAACAATTGGTTGCTCCAAGCAGACGTGGTCAGTTTGTTTTTACAAACAGTTATTAGTCGCTCCAAGCAGACGTGGTTAGTTTGTTTATACAAACAATTATTAGTCGCTCCAGGCAGACGTAGTCGGTTTGTTTTCTTTACAAACAATTGGTCGCTTCAAGCAGACGTGGGCAGTTTGTTTTTTATTACAAACAATTATTAGTCGCTCCATACAGACGTGGTCGGTTTGTTTTTTTACAAACAATTGGTCGCTTCAAGCAGACGTGGCCGATTTTGGATTAAAAAAAATAAAATAATAGCGGTTAAAACGATTACCTTCTAAGCAATTTTCAAATAATTCAATTAATTACTGTAGCAGTCGCAATCAATTGAACTCGTAACATTGCCAGGTATTCGTTTCAACTGACTACGCAATCTGTCTATGGACTCTAGCTATGTTTGTTTATGTTGTGAGGACGATCGGAGTAATATGCCAACTTACAGTAGAATTCCGTTACAGGAAGTGATAAGTGGAAAATAGTAATGAATTTTGCGGCAATAAGTTTTTCATTGAATGCGATAGTACGAGGTCATCGAGGAACATGAACGTTTTTCACACGTAAAGCAATGCGATATATGTACAAAACTCATGGCAGTGTTAAGTGGATTTAATATAACATAAATTCACAAATACTTGCAATGTAATTAAAATTTGCATTACCTAATGTTCAATTACATTTCCACGCGCCTTTTTATGCGTCTTGGCAATGATTCGTATATTTATATCGTTATGATTTTATTTCACGATGCCTTATTTTCTTCACGAAGCTCATTTTTGTGTACAGGTTTTCTTATGTACATTAAATTTTTCATAATTGCCAATAAATTCTTCATTGAGCTCAAATGAAGATTGTTTAATGCCCGGTGTATAATTTTATAATTATTACATTATTCTTCGAGCTGAATAATCTTCAACTCTTTTACTACGGTGGCAAGTTGGATTGTAAAAGTACATCGCAGCACAATGCGTTTGATCGAAAAATGTATTCCGACAGGTTGTACAGTGAGTGTAATAAAAAAGTGTTTGGATACCGTTTGAAACAGAGTATCTCATTTAAAATTGGACCAAATAACTTGAGGTTTTTTATGGAGAAGTTATACACATTAATTTACTAAGATATGTGCTTTTGTCGTTTTAAAAAATTACAATTTGTTGAAATCGTGAAGAAAAATAGTAAAAGGCAATTTACATCTCTTTTACGTGAGCCTATAATGAGAATTTAAAATATGTCTTTCGTAGATTTAAATAGGTTATGGGTATGCAGAAAATTTCGTGGAGATCGGCCAATGCACTTAGAAGTTACAAATAATAAAAATTTCTGAAAATCACAACTTTTCATTTAAAAACGTGACTACTTATGTTCTTAGATGAAAAAGTCGCGATTTTCGAAAATTTTAATTACTTGTAAGTGGTAAATACAGTGATCAATCTCGATGAAATTTTCAGCATACACATAACACGCTTAAATTTACAAATATTGTTACGTTGCGCGACGCGAGGCGAGCGCGCAACGTAAAAGATAAAAAGAAAAGAAAATGAAAAGATTTCAGTTGTTAATTTTTCTTGATTTAATTAATTAATGCGATGAGAAAGGTCTCGCTGCCACCAGCTCTGACCGCGTATGACGGGTTGACGTCCTCTACGATCAGAACAATTTTAAAAGACGGAAAATTAGATATTTATTTCCGTTGGGTTCGTCAGTGTTCTAGGTTCCGTACGGGTCCCTCCTTGAAACGTTGTGTTGGCGTGCGTGGATTTGAAGCGTAAAATGAGATGAGAATGTTAATTGAAAAGAAATGTTAATACTGTTTAGTGTGCAAGAAAATAATATAATTCAAAAACTGTTGAATCTAATACAAAACTGAAAATGACTATTGAATTTCTGATAATACTGATAATTACTATTAGATGAATTCAATTTAAAGCAATACTGGCTTACAAGGGTAAAGATGCTTAATCTATTGTATAATAAATGACTATTGTTTAACCGGAAAAATCGTGTAAGATATATATATAAACAGTCTTTGATTCGAATTGAGATCGCTTTTTATAAACTGTAACGTGTATAAAATGTATATATTATTTATCAAACGAATATCTCGACAATTTAGAAATTGAGAAAAATAGCGGATTCAATCCGCGAGGGTACGACTTGAATGAAGAGACTCTTATAACCCGAAGGCTTTGCAAGTCGTCCCTCGATTATACCTCGTAGTCGAGACAATCGTTTCAGGAGAACCGCGATTCGGAAAATACGGAAAATTATGTATTTTTATCGGTACCTGAGTATGGGAAACGAGACGATCTAAAATGAAGAGACTCTTATAATCCGTAGGCTTGATAGATCGCCCGTTTTGCCTTGTTGAAAAGTCAATAATAATGCCGTGCTCGACAAATTAGTAATAAACAGGTTTACCGTGGTACTGTAGAATATGATATGCGATAGATAAATCACTTAAAAATCGCTGTGAGATCGCTGAATAATCGCTGTTAAATCTGGAACACCAAGAGAGAGATGAAGAACCTGTCGCACTAACACTTGCCGCGCGCCCGATTGCTCTTTATTGCGTATAAAAATCTAACTAGACGATAGACAAGACGATTACAAATCTTGGAAAGTAGAATAATTAACGCGAATGAGTTTAATTCGATATTACGCGATCAAACGGATTAAAATAAAGAGAAAAGATAGAAATTTAATAGTGTGAAAATGGCTTTACGTGCGCGTCACTGAGTCTTGCGCGACATTCTCGCGACACTCTGCCTAATTCGTAGGACTTGCCGCGCAGCTAAATTACGCGAAGTACTATTACAACTCTATCTCTAAACGCACGGGCTCCCGTCACGACTTACTCGATTGTTCGACGAAGAGTGATCAGAATCGATCGCGATCCTGGCCGGAAGGGCCCGTCGCGAGGATGATGTCCTGCTTGGGGACATTCCAACAAATCATAGCGCGTGACGACAGCGTCGCGCGCGTCGCTATTGGTCGAAGACGCGTGCTAGCTAAATTCCTCTAGGCTATGTTCTTTCTCTCTCTTGGGGTTTCCATCTCTGTCTAACGGCTTTTCGATGTTTCTACGCCGTAGATTTTTCTGGAATATTCCATTTCTCGCTTATAGTTTCGATATCAGATATAAACGAACATCAGCAATTATTTAATCTGAACTAATGTTTAAATCAGAACTACTCAACAATAAAAGCGAATAATTATGAATAAAAGTTATATCCATCATACTATTATGTATTAATCGATCGGCAATCATACAATTTTTGACTAGCAGTCGGCGTAATTGATTAACGTTATCCGTAATTATTTGTTCATAAATCGCAACGCGAATTTCGCTGGTACACATGTTGTAAAGCATTCGGTGTTTGAATGAAATCCTCGATTATTTAACATATTCTTTGATTATTAAATCGAATATTCGCTATTACATTAGCAGCGTAGTTAATTCTAGCACGTTCTTACTATTCGAAAATTACCGTTGGGTCTTGGTTTCAGGCAAATTCTCGGAATTCGATACAAAGACTTTTATTGCCCCGTTCGACCCTTCGCCCCTAAACAGTCTTCGAACGCTTGCTAACGCTTGACTGCGAGGGTTCTCATTCCTCATTTATTCTATCAACCAAATGTTCAAATAGATAGATTAATCCGCGTTTCCATTCCAGCACTCATTTCACGCATACGATCGAATTAGGGACCGACTGGCGCCCACGCGTGCAAAAACAGGAGAGTATCGGTTGAAAATCCACAAGATAAATTGATCTTTACGCTTTTGCGCAGTTAACCTGAGGAGACCCCTATAATGCGAAGCACTGGCTAACTGCGCAGCGAACGCTGTTCATGATATCTCTCCTCGCTCGAACCTAGTTTTTGTTTAGTTTGGAATCTGTTACTACGCAGTTGAGCACGACGATAGTTTCAAGGAGGGGTAATAATTAAAGGAAAGAATTGAGAAATATAAAGAGAATAAAGGATAGAAAAGACAAAATAGAATAATTATAAACTCAAACTCTTCCCTGTGCTTTTCCCACATGAAGAAGTCTCTTATAACCCGAAGGCTTGATGAGAAAAGACAGTGTCGAGCAGAAAATTGAAAAAGATGAAGCACGTCCCTTACATGAGGAGACTCCTATAACCCGAAGGCTTGATAAGGAAACGTGAGGCGGACAAATTTGTAAAATTTTCCAGACGTGACAATATCATGTTTTAAATTTTCATTGCAAACTCACATAAAAAAGTTAATAAAAAATTGCCTTCTACTATTTTCTTTCATGATTTCAACAAATTGTAATTTTTTTAAACGACAAAAGCACATATCTTAATAAATAAATTTGTATAACTTCTCCATAAAAAACCTCAAGTTATTTGGTCCAATTTTAAATGAGGTATTCTGTTTTAAACGGTGACTAGACATTATTTATTACACTCACTGTACTTATACTTTGTACATTTGTTGGCTACAATTAAGAGGATATGAATATTTCTATCATTGACTGTACGCTGTTTGTTTTTTGCGTATTTGAGGTGAACAGAATATTTACGAATATTTACGTTCCATATAAACTACTATGTACATACTAACAGGAATATAAACATAGAGAACAATTTGTGCGATCCTGGAATATGCCCCGCCAACTCTCTCCCTTTGGAAGTCACAGATTCCTGCTCAGGTTCATACGATCAGTGATTGAAGCAAGTGGTAAGTACGAAACGAGCAATATTTCATTTCTGTATATGTTGTCTCTAATAATATATATTAATAATCCTTAATAGCTGGTGGTAAGGTTTATTTAGTTGGTGTATTATTGCAGTTACTTTGAACAAAAAATATTTTTACATTGTAACGTGGTGACACCCGTGCCCCCCCCCCCCCCCATTACAATCGCTGCGCTTTCCCCCACCCATGCGCCCACCTAATAGTAACCTCTAACCCTTCCCTCACCTTACCCCTTTCCCCCAGCCCACCGGTGTCGGACCGATGGAGGCGACGGACAGGTCGTCAAGGAGCACCCTCACCAGGAGCTTCGAGGCCGGCGACAGCCTCACCGCTCCAACAAACGGAGCAACATGGGACCCCCAAGGAATTATCCAGCAATTAAGACGAAGCGACCCAGATTGACGCAAACGTCCACCCGGAGCCATCTGTCGCCGAGCCCGAAGACCTTAGCCTACCCGTCACCGAAGGAAGTCCGTCAGCCCCATCGACTCCGATCACCGGTGTATCGAAAGTCGATCATCGATCCATCGCGGGCCGGAAGAGGCCCCCTTCCAAAATCCTATCCCCTTCCCAAAATATTCCGCGACGGTCTCGTCGTCGCAGCGGCGATGAGCCCTAGGCTACCTTAGTATACAGACGATTTTGAGATTTTAGTAGCGATTTAACGAAAAGCGAATAGCGAGTTTTCTTGGCGTGAGTGGCGTTTGAGTTGTGTGTGTGTGGAGTACACCGCGGGTAAGCCCCTTTCGATTATATCAATTATCACGACTATATTGTTTGAGTATTGGCAATGGCTACCCTCTCGTTCTGACCCCGTTTAATTATATAACTACGCGTAACGTACTGACCTCCGCGAGGACCCATCCCGACCCTGTACCTTCCCGTCCCCAGTTATCTCCTCCTTGCGCACTCCCCCGCGAACTTGTACGGACAAAAGTGCCCCGAGACCCGTCCATTGTGAATTCCCCATTACCCCTTTTCCCCTTCCGTTTTCGATTGCCACAAACAGTGGCTGGCGCCCAACGACATTTTGTATTTTGCGACGTCCGTTTTGTATAGACTGAACCCCCCGAAAGGGTCACAACATCAAAGAAAAACTTATTATTTTTATTTAACTTTTAATATTGTATTCTTAACAAATTTTTATTACAATTATTATAATAAAAAAGTAATACGAATATGTTAACAAATATGAATAGATATTTTCTTTTTTATTATCAATAAAACTTGTTATTTCTATTTAAAATATTCGTATTCATTATTGCTTTTTAACGGTTGAATGTGTGCTGAATACGAATATAGCAACCATTTACCGCTATTAGGAACGTTGTTCGGGTGTTAAATAACGAACGCGATTTAATGGACGAAAAAACGAACAATTATATTTATTTTTACTATTCGACAGTAAACTTGGTATGAAATCGCACATGCATATAATTAGAATTTCTTCTACAACTTGAATCTAAAAAAAAAAATTTTTGGCACTACTGCATTTCGAATGTCATTTTTATCACTTTGATCGTTGTTTAAACATACTTATGGATAATATTTTATATATTTCGTAATTAAAATAATCAAAAATTTTGACCACTGGTGAAAAATGGTTTATAGATTCATATTCAGGGAATATAATAAAAATATATAAGAAGTACATATTGAATGTTAGTTATCCCAATACGCTTTAAAAAGTATAGATGTGTTTCGATATACACGGTCTTGTCGCCGTTCGTGTAACTTTCGTTCGATACAACATAAACACTATGTCACAGTAATCGATAACATTCCACCTGTTCACACGATTTGGTTGAACGATGTTTCTTAGTACGCGTTCGCGATGTGATATTGTTTTTATAACCGGTTGACACCACCACGAACCTTGTACCTCCTTAATATCAATTAAGACGCTAAGGATAATAATTCGCTTAAATATAGGTTAAATATGATAATATGTTTATTACAAGGTTGATATAAAATAGAATTATGACGTAAGTGGCACGATGCCTGTATGAATTTACTCTACTGGTCGGAGAATAGAAGTATCCCGTGGACTCTAAGTTCGAATTATTCACGGCTCGAATCTGACGAAGACTGACCCGGTAAGATTTTGTGAATTGTCTGACGACTCGTGTTTGAATGAATGTCCGTGTCAAAACGTCCAGCAAGAAGCCGCCGAGAGGTAGTCCGACGAGGTAGGCGTTGACCAAAAAAGGGCCAATTAGTAAACGTTTTGAATTTAGCTATTGGCGATAGGCTGAAATGTTCAGCAAATCAGCTCGCCGGACATTTCCCATGTAAGCTGCCGGAAAACCCAGCAGGCTGCGGTGCATGTGGGAGTCTTAAGGTGCGTGTTTGCACAGAACCGGCGATAACTCCCAGGTAAGAGCGATTGATGACTCAGGTATAGGCTGTTTGCCAGATGCGAGCGAATGAAGGCTCTGACGGTCTTGGTGACCGGTGGTACCTGGGACAGAGCGCAAGACGGTTCGAACCCTGTTGGGGTTGGTATAACTCACAAGACACATGCACGGCAGGGGGTCCTGTTTATGACACGGAATGAAAGTTTGATGTTCTGCAGAGTTAATCTGACAAAAGGTTTTAGGCGTTCGTTTAGGCCAACTAGATATCTGTAGAAAATGAAAGTACCCGTAAAAGATTGTAAACCGCGTGTCGCGAATTTTGTGGACAATACGAGTTCTAAAATCAATGTCCTGAGTTTTGGAACCTTTTTCTTAGAAATTCTCTTTACTATCTGGAAATTCCGAATTCTTGAATAACGATTGCCTTTTCCGTGACAAGCTATGCCTCCGACCAGTTTAGTAGATTTCCGTATAATTGTGAATTATATTATTGACCGTGAATGATCGTGCTTCTAAATTAGTATAATAAACGGTTGGTTATTCGTTCTTTTAGTTGTTAATCCTTGCCAGGTAAGCTGAATATATTGAACAGGCTTAAATTAAATTGCAGTGTTTTCATTACGGTCGACAAGAAGACCGTATGGTGGTTGATTGACAAAATTGTTATTGTGTACTTGACTGTTGTAGTTATAAATTCGCGATGCTGTGCAACATCCTCCCCCCGTTGAGAGGGCACCGATCAAATGATATTAGTATGTGTACAGCTGTCTGAGTTCGTATCGTGGTATAGGTCTTATGATCTAAGAATGGCTAAAGCAAAGGTTATGATTCCAATAGTTAAAAGGAAACTTATGGTCTACGTATAGTTACATTAAATTAAATTAACATTCATGAATGATCGTCCATAGTCTGCTCATCCTGGTCTGTCTGGACGGGCAGGGGAACGAGTCGTTTTACGCTTCGATCTAGCGTGGTTTTGGCCGTTTTTATGGTGGCGGTCCGAATGATGCCATCGGAGCCGGGATGGACCTTGACGACTCGGCCTAGGGGCCAGTGCAGAGAGGGAGTGTTTTCCTCCCTGAGAAGCACGATGGTACCTTCGTTTATAGCATGGCCTCCTGTTGTCCATTTTCTGCGGGTGGTCAGCTCATTGAGATACTCTCGGTGCCATCTGGTCCAGAAATGTTGCTTCACCTTTTGGATGTGTTGCCAACTGGAAAGGCGATTCGATGGAGTATCTCTGAAATTTCTCTCACGCAAGCTAGTCAAGGAGTCGCCGATCAAGAAATGAGCAGGTGTGAGGACCAGGAGGTCGTTTGGATCAGATGAAATTGGAGTGAGTGGACGAGAGTTCAATATGGATTCGATTTCAATAATTAGGGTGTTGAAGTTCTCAAAGGTGAATAATTCTGCGCCTGCGACGCGTTTCAAATGATATTTGAATGACTTCACCGCAGCCTCCCAAAGTCCTCCAAAGTGAGGTGTCAACGGAGGGATGAAGTTCCAGTTGATGGCGCGTTCTGCGAGAAAGGTGGTGACCTTCTCGCGATGGTCGTCGGATTGTAGTAGTGCGCGTAGTTCACGTAGCTCGTTGTTTGCTCCAATGAAATTGGAACCGTTGTCCGAATACAGGTCCGTACAGAATCCTCTTCTAGCGATAAACCGTCTGAGGGCCGCCAGGAAAGCCTCAGTGGTTAACTCGCTAACGAGCTCCAAATGGATCGCCTTTACGGCGAGGCAGACGAAAACTGCAACGTAGACCTTGACCCGGTTGAGATTTCTATGTTTTCTTTCCTTTATGAAGAAAGGTCCGCAATAGTCGACTCCCACATTAGTGAATGGCCGAGATTCCGTGACCCTGGCTGTAGGTAGGTTACCCATGATGTAATCCACAGGCGGCGGTTGTGCTCGACAACAGCGGACGCAGGTCTTTATGACCTTCCAGACCTGGTCTCGGCCGTCAATGGGCCAGTAGCGCCGTCTGACCGCATAAAGGGTGGCCTGAGTACCTGAGTGTAAATTAGCACGATGCTCATTTCCTAGTATCAATGCAGTGACTCGGGTCTTCGGCAGAATGATCGGGTGTCGTTGACCGAATGGCATGAATGAATTCTTTAGTCGGCCACCGACTCGTAGAAGTCCGTCGCGGTCAATGAATGGGTTTAGCCGTTGAAGTCCGCCCTTCAATGTCTGGCCGTTGCCCGTTGTTATTTTCTTCATTTCCTCAGTGTAGTGCATTCGTTGTATTAATTTTATGATGACATCATGAGCGTACTTTAGTTCCGAGGCTGTGAGTGCTCCCTTTGCCGTGTGACTGTGTTTCCACCGCAGGCAGTATGCGATGACTCTGATTAGTCTTCCCCATGATGAAAATCGTTCGATGAAATTGACATCAGGACAGGTAGTGGTCAGGCAGACGACAGTTTTCTGCTCCGGAAGATCGTTTGGACATGATATGTTTCCGGAAGGCCAATGTGTTTCCTCTTCTTGTAGCCACCTCGGTCCGTGGTGCCATATTGATGGTTGTAAGAACTCCTCAGGTGATCGGCCTCTGGAGATGATGTCTGCGGGATTGTCTGCGGTTGGGACGTGTCGCCAGTCTTCGATGTTCGTGTTGCCTTGAATTTCAGCGACTCGATTCGCGACAAAAGTTTTGAGTAAGTGTGGCGATGTTCTCAGCCAGTGTAATACTATGGCGGAATCGGTCCAATAGCAAATGCGATTAATGGTGACGTGTAGAGCCTTCTGTGCTGTTGTGGCTAATGAGGTTAGGAGTATCGCTCCACACAATTCCAATCGTGGAATTGACTGGGTTTTTAGCGGAGCTACCTTAGATTTTGCCAACAAGAGTTCAACCTGATAGTGACCGTCCGCATTCCTTGAACGAAGGTAGATGCAGGCTCCATATGCTCGTTCGCTGGCATCACAGAAGCCGTGTAACTCGATGGATGTTGGTTCGCTGATGAGTGTATTCCTATGAAACGTGACGTTATTTAATAAAGATAATTGCGTACAAAACTGCACCCATTCTGTGTGTACGGTCATTGGCAGCGACTCGTCCCAATCAATCTTCATTGTCCAGATCTTCTGCAATAAAATCTTCGCGACAATTATAACTGGTCCGAGAAGGCCCAAAGGGTCGTAAATTCGCGCGATGACAGAACTGATAGACCGTTTGGTAACGGATTTCGTGGGTATGATATTGGTCACGGAATATCGAATCGTGTCATCAGTGGAATCCCAAACAACCCCTAAAGTTTTTATTGTCGAGGACTCTCCCAGGTGAAGCCTCTTATTGATGTGTTGTTCGGGTAATCCATGTAAGAGTGGCTTGTGATTTGAAGCCCACTGTCGTATTTGTAGCCCGGCTGAATTTAATAACTGGATCATTTGGTCTCGCAAGGCCAAGGCTCCCTGTACCGTTGGTGCTCCAGTTAGTAGGTCGTCTACGTAGAAGTCCCTTACCAGACTCTGCGCGGCATCAGGAAATCGGTGTCCTTCGTCTTGAGCCAATTGCGAGAGGCAGCGAATGGCCAAGTATGGAGCGGCGGATAGTCCAAAGGTGACTGTGTTTAGTGTGTATGTTTTTAAATTGCCCGCAGGATCACGCCATAGGACTCGCTGATATTTCCGATCCTCGGGGCGGATTAGAAATTGTCTGTACATCTTTTCGATGTCGCCATTCAAGACGTACCGGTGACTTCGGAACCTAATGAGGATATATAATAAATTGTCTTGAACCTTTGGCCCAACGTGCAATGTCTCGTTAAGCGAAACGCCTGTTGTTGTTGCTGCGGAGCCGTCGAACACAACCCGCAACTTCGTAGTGTCACTGGAAGTCTTAGTGACCCCGTGATGGGGTAGATAAAACCCGTCGTTGATTTCGTCGGTGTCCTGTACCTCTGACATGTGTCCTAGGTCTTGGTATTCCTGCAGTACAGACCCATATTGTTGTGATAAACCTTGGTCGTGCTGCAGCCTGCGTTCCAAAGCCAACAGGCGTTTTAACGCCCTAGATTTGGACTCCCCAAGTTGCGGCAGCTTGTCGTTGAACGGGAGTGCTACTACATATCTGCCATCGGAATTCCTGTGAACATTTTGTTGGAAATGCTCCTCGCAGAATCGTTCGGCGTCAGATAGTCGTTGGATTTGTGGTCCCTCTTCTAACTCCCAGAAACGCGCCAAATCGTCCTGTATTGTCGTTGTCGCATGACAGATCGTGCTTTGCGTGGGTTTGGACGCTGGAGCACTCCCCCCGATTATCCATCCTAATCTGTTTTTTTGCAAGAATAAATCTGGACCGTTGGGAGGTGACAGATTTATTTGCCCGACACTCAATAAGGACAATGCTACTCCGGCGCCTAGTAATAGATCGACAGGTGCAGGTATGTGAAATGTTGGGTCTGCTAATTGTATGTTTTTCGGGATATTTATAGGCGTGCGGTCAATAGGTTGGTCTGGAATGAAGGCGGAAATCGTAGGTATCGTTAGGAAGGTCAATGTTCGGTTGTACGTGTTGGTTTTAGATTGGATTGTCGTTGTAATCGTATGCTTTGACATTGTGGTCATAGTATTGAGTGCTCCGATGGGAATTGAACACCTTCCTAAAGGGATGTCTAACCTTTTGGCGAAAGTCTCGGTCATAAAATTGGTCGAGGCGCAAGTGTCAATGAGTGTCCGACAAGCGACAGGTTGATGGTACCTGTTCAGAACATAGACCTGCGCGGTCACTAAAAGGTCTTGCGTAACGGCGTCGACTACGAAGGCTTTATGACCGCTTATTCCCGTTGGAGCTTCCGGTGTTAGTCATCTCGGCTGCCGCGTTGTCTCCGTCGACTGGGAAGACTCTGACGCCCTTCGCGGGGTGGGTTCCGCGGTTGTGATTGTTTGGTGGAGTAGCGTGTGGTGCTTCTTGCGGCATATGCGACACGTGCCGTGTTTGCAAGCGTCCGCGTTGTGGCCGTCCCTCAAACAATTATGACACAATGAAGCTCTATTTACAGCTGCGATCCTATCACGGACCGACGAACCGTGGAACCGCTCACAAAACCATATTATATGATTTTTGTCGCAGACCGGGCATCGCCTAGGTGGAGCTGACATGTGTTGCCTGTCGTTTGTTCTATGGTCCTCGTACGGGTGTTGGCGAGTCTTAGTGGACAGAAACGCGTGGCCTCTCGATGGTCGATGTTTCATGACCCGAGGATTTCCTGAAGGACCCGATCCACGAGGTTCAGCGGTTGGAGCTGCCCTCGTGATTGATGTTCGCGCACAATTAGCCCGTTTCTCGAGGAACGCGAGAAGATCGGTGTACGCCGGTACCGTCCTTTTGTCCTTGAGCGCCAGTTCTCAATGCCACACCGTGTTTGAATTTAATTTAGATAAGATCATGGATAGTAGAAGACTATTTCATGAGATTACATTTTCGCCCAGACTCGTCAATGCGCGTAGATGCTGGTTCACGTTATCTACTAAATCGCCCAAGGCTTCCGGTGTATCCCTTATGAGTTTTGGGATATCCCGCAGCGCGTCGCAATGGCCTAATATGACGCGACGTGGACAGTCGTATTTTTCGCGTAATAGTTCGATTGCATCGTGATAATTCGCGTCGGTGGTGCTTAACGCCTTGATGCACGCCGCGGCCTTACCGGTTAAGGTAGAACGTAAATACTGAAACTTCTGTACCGGTGTTAAATCTTCGTTACGATCGATCATTGAAGTGAAGATATCATGAAAGGATGACCATTCTTCTATTGTCCCGTCGAAAGTCGGCAGGCGCATCTCAGGTAGTTTAATGGCCATCGGTGCCGATGCGGTGGATGCCGGGGACGGATTAGCGGCGCGTGTCGTGGAACCTGTTGGTTGTCCATTATGCAACAGACGATTTGCCCTGGCTATTGCGGTGTAGTAGTCGTTTTGAATTTGATATCGACGCGGTTCTTCTGATTCGTCGAGCTCTTCGAGGGCAAATTGAAGGTCGTCGAATTTCTTCCAGGTCTCATTTAAGCCGTTCAAATGGGTTTCCAATAAGAACGAATCGCGTGAATCAGACTCCTCATAATAATCGAGGAAGGTCTTCAAAGAGGAAATCTGCCCGAGGATGTGACCCCGTCTACGCCGCAAGGTACCGATATTCGATCCGCGGGTGGCGGTTTGCGCGTGACTCGAACTCGCGGAGTTGTTAGGCATCGTGATGCGTATGAGGAGATAATTTGACGGTGAAACAAATTAACGATCCTACCTTTGTCGTATTAGATTGTTCGTAACGTAACTTAACTCGTATCCCAATCCCTTGCAGCGTGTAGCCGTTGCGATGAGACCACCCTTGTCGTGGAATGCTCGGTGACAAGCCGTGACTTGCTTCTGTTGCTGTGGGTGGCTGGGATATCGTCCGAGTATCGCCACTCAATAAGTTTTATGTTCGTTGCACTCACTGTGGCACTTAATCCAATGTGGCACTGAGTTGCACTTAGTTCGTAATGCACTGAATTGCACTGTAATCCGGAAATCCGGCTCGAATGTTTCTTAGTACGCGTTCGCGATGTGATATTGTTTTTATAACCGGTTGACACCACCACGAACCTTGTACCTCCTTAATATCAATTAAGACGCTAAGGATAATAATTCGCTTAAATATAGGTTAAATATGATAATATGTTTATTACAAGGTTGATATAAAATAGAATTATGACGTAAGTGGCACGATGCCTGTATGAATTTACTCTACTGGTCGGAGAATAGAAGTATCCCGTGGACTCTAAGTTCGAATTATTCACGGCTCGAATCTGACGAAGACTGACCCGGTAAGATTTTGTGAATTGTCTGACGACTCGTGTTTGAATGAATGTCCGTGTCAAAACGTCCAGCAAGAAGCCGCCGAGAGGTAGTCCGACGAGGTAGGCGTTGACCAAAAAAGGGCTAATTAGTAAACGTTTTGAATTTAGCTATTGGCGATAGGCTGAAATGTTCAGCAAATCAGCTCGCCGGACATTTCCCATGTAAGCTGCCGGAAAACCCAGCAGGCTGCGGTGCATGTGGGAGTCTTAAGGTGCGTGTTTGCACAGAACCGGCGATAACTCCCAGGTAAGAGCGATTGATGACTCAGGTATAGGCTGTTTGCCAGATGCGAGCGAATGAAGGCTCTGACGGTCTTGGTGACCGGTGGTACCTGGGACAGAGCGCAAGACGGTTCGAACCCTGTTGGGGTTGGTATAACTCACAAGACACATGCACGGCAGGGGGTCCTGTTTATGACACGGAATGAAAGTTTGATGTTCTGCAGAGTTAATCTGACAAAAGGTTTTAGGCGTTCGTTTAGGCCAACTAGATATCTGTAGAAAATGAAAGTACCCGTAAAAGATTGTAAACCGCGTGTCGCGAATTTTGTGGACAATACGAGTTCTAAAATCAACGTCCTGAGTTTTGGAACCTTTTCCTTAGAAATTCTCTTTACTATCTGGAAATTCCGAATTCTTGAATAACGATTGCCTTTTCCGTGACAAGCTATGCCTCCGACCAGTTTAGTAGATTTCCGTATAATTGTGAATTATATTATTGACCGTGAATGATCGTGCTTCTAAATTAGTATAATAAACGGTTGGTTATTCGTTCTTTTAGTTGTTAATCCTTGCCAGGTAAGCTGAATATATTGAACAGGCTTAAATTAAATTGCAGTGTTTTCATTACGGTCGACAAGAAGACCGTATGGTGGTTGATTGACAAAATTGTTATTGTGTACTTGACTGTTGTAGTTATAAATTCGCGATGCTGTGCAACAAACGATCTCCGCTAACTTGAAATACGCCGTGAGAGAAAAACGGGTGCCGGATCGGGTAAGGCGTGAGTGAATGAAAAACCGAAATTTAGCGTGTCGCACAATGTATATTGTCGTCGTCTGGATTACAAATCCGGTTAACAAATAAGATTATGATAAGTGTTTATGCCGAAGCGTCGGTTCGATATTTAGACCGTAGCGGAACGAAGCTCGACGTTCGATAGAAAGAGACGAGGCCAGAGTGTTGTTACTTGCGTAGCGATCAGCCGGTAATGAATACAAGCGGGCTCCGAAAGGTCTGGAAGTCAAAAGGTTCCAGAACTTTCGGAGCGGCTTTAAAATCAGAATGCGCGAAGGTTCTGGGTTCGCGAAAGTTCTGGACCGTTCGCTCGAACACCACCGCTAGTCATTAATTAATATTAATGTAACTGTTATTACTTATATCTTTTTTTGCAAATATTACATTTATATATTTTTGTTTCAGAACATACAACAAATAAAAAAATTAAAAGCAAAAATAATAAAAATAAAAATGGAACCATCTGAAAACAATTGTAAGTATTATTTCAACGTTAATAATGGCAGAAGAGTTCAAGAAAGATTAAAAGAAACTCTGGAAAATGCATATATTGTATGATTCAGAAACATGCCTGTACTATATATATGTATATATGTTGTAACGTGGTGACACGTGTGCCCCCCCCCCCCCCCCCCCATTACAATCGCTGCGCGTCTGTTACCTCCCGTTCCAAAATCGTCATGACCCATAACCCTTTCCTCACCTAACCCCTTTACCCACCCGCCGGTAACGGACCGATGGAGGCGACGGAGAAGACCCCAGCAGGCAGCCCAAGGAACCTCGAGGCCGGCGACAGCACCATCACCCCTCCCCAGAAAGGGAGCAACCCAGCAGACAGACCAAAGTCCACCAACCCAGAAAGAGCCAAAAGGAATGATTGGAGCCATCCGTCGCCGAGCCCGAGGACCTCAGCCCACACCCGCCATTAGCGAGGATCCGCCAGCCCCATCGACCCCGGTTACCGGCAAATCGATAAGCGAAAATCGATCTATCCTAGTCCCGGAAGAGGCCTCCATTCTACCCTATCCCCTCCCCAAAAATGTCCCGCGACGGGCTCGTCGTCGCTGCTGCGGCCATGAGCCATCAATTAGCCTTGTGCATTATAGAGAGCGAGATACAGTAATGCTTCGAAATAAGCAAGTGGCTCGGGACCGAACAGTTGCTTATTTCGAAGCAGGTTGCTATTCGGCTTGACTTTGTTCTCGAAACGGGACGATAGAGAACGCGAGAAACGAGTGAGAGATCCGAGGTAGCGGCAAATCATAAAGTGATCGGCCGGGCAGCGATGTTATTTTTTGAACAAGGATAGAAAGCATTATATACATATATTCCATCCTTCTTCTACTAACCGATGTCACTGCTCAGTCGAGCGTGAAATTTATTACCCTAAACATCGGCTTCGCGCTTTCATGTACCTCTCCCTCATTTTTCGTACCTCTCACTTTGCGGGCGACTTCAAACAAAGAAGAGGGGATAGCGAGTTGCTTATTTCGAAGCAGAGACCACTTGCTTATTTCGAAGCATTACTGTATAGAGAAATTTTTGAGTTCGAAAGCGAGATAGTAGCAATCTGCGGGGTTAGAATAGCGGTTTTGGAGGTGTGAGTTTATGTGTGAGTTTTTTTGGGTGAGTCTTTTGCGGTATTAAATTGTCAAAGTTTGAGGCCTTAACGGCACCTTCTCGCCCGCGTATTTTCGCGTCCGCATATTGTACCGGCTATTCGAAATTCCTACGTTTTGCGAAACTCCTTTTCCGTCCCCTATCATTCCCGTCTACACTAATCTTCCTACGCGTAACGTGACGAACTGCCTGCGAACCCTTCCCAACCCTGAGACCTCCCTTCCCCCGACAATCCTCTTCGCGTACTCCCCCGCGAAATATTGTACGGACATCCAGGAAGTACCACGAAACCCGTCCCCTGTAAACTTCCAAATCGACGATCCTATTCTTTAGTTGCCACGAAACGTGGCTGGCGCCCAGCCAATTATCAAAATTTCACTGCAATTGTAACGAGTATCATTTTTTTGTATCTAATAAAGTATTGGGTGCACCCCCGAAAGAGTCACCAATTTGGCGCCCAACGTGGGGTCAGGAAAATTTTAAAGTTCAACAAACTCTCGCGTAGAGGAAAATTAATTTTGGATTCTACCGTTAAATTACGAAAAATTCGAAACTACGACGCAGAAGGTGCCCGTTATCGAGAGCCTCTTGTTGCCGTTTTTTTTTTAAGTGTCGCCTGTCGAACGCGGCGCGGTGTTAGAAATTCGATCCTCAAACGTCGTAGAGGACAAATAAACATTTCTCAACCGACACATACGCCGTTTTCGACCGAACCGTTACTGTTATTGAAATTGGTGAAATTGAATTACTATCTGTGCCGAATATATATTTCTGTTGTGTGCCCTCCCCAAATTCAAATGTTTGCTCGCGTTTTGCCAGTATATAGGGCCCTGGCCGTGCCTTTCGCCGACCGTGGGCACTCTATCGAGCCTTTTTCCGATTAAAGATTTTCTTTTTTTCAGTTCCCCTCTTTTCACATCTGGCTGGCCGAATACGGTATTTTGACTTTATTGTTTTTTTGCATTTGGTTTTGATATTGTTGTACCTGAATTTAAACTGTTTCCTTTTCCCGCTGTACCCCTTTTTTCTTTTCAGGACCCTCCGAAACCTTTTTTTTGCCCCTTTTATTCCCCCTTTTTTCCTTCAATTTTTGTTTCTTTCCGCGAACGAACCCCGTTTTTAAAACACCGCGAAAATGGATTCCGAGGAGGCCAGCGTAATGCGAGCGCATATTTGCGAGCTCGATGGAGTGGAACTCATTCAATTGATGGATCACGCGCGGTTGAAAATCCGCGGGAAGTTACAGGACCTCCGTGATCGGTACCTTCGCGCGGCAGTACGTCGCGTTTTCAGTCCGGACACCGCGCCATGGGACGGGACAATCGATGCAGCCCGGGATCGCCTCCCGTTTACCCTTTTCATCGCGTGGGCGACCCCTGCGGCCGATGATTCCCCCCCCCCCCCTGGACCAACAGCCAATCCTCCTCCCCGCCAACCTGACGATCCCGCGCCAGAAGAGGCCGATCCACCGGCCACGGAAACCTCCCACGGATCCTTCCCTGAAATCCGGCCCCAACCTTATATCTCAAATCCCGCTACCCCGACCTCTACAACCACTCCGACCACCACTACTGTTACTGTAACTTCTGTTTCCCGTCCGACTTCCGCTCCACCCCTACTGATTGACCTCAATCAGTCCCCTCCTGTCGAGGAACGGCGCAAGAGGGTTACCTTCGCGCCGGACCCAAGTATCGACGAACAATCCAATCCCCTACCTACACCCCCTCCTAACCCTCTTGATAACCCTCCAATGATACCTTTACCCCAATTTCCACCCCACGATCCTCTTCCCCATCTTTTAAATACTTATAACCCATATCGCGATAATCAAGGAGTAGCTCCGCCCCCCCTTAGCAGTACCCATGTTCCATACCGAGCACCTGAACCGCAAAATTCTTTCCTCCCATCACGGCCGGTCCCCGCACCGGCCCAGGCCCCAAATCAACTGGATTACATCTACCCTCTTCCACATTCATCCCAACGTCCTTATGGTCTCCCATTTTTCCCCTATTTGCCCTCGCTGCCCCAACGCTTCGCCAAACCATTCCTTTCCCGCACAAACCCTTACTATCCCTAGGGTAACACATCCGAATTTTCCCATTTTCCCGCCGCGGGCGAGGATCATGCCGCGGAACTTTTCAGAAAATGGAAAATTTCCTTCTCGGGAGCTCCCGGGGAGGACGGGGAAGAGTTCCTCGTAACGTTGTCCGACTTCGCGCAGAACCTTCCTGAACTCGAAATGCTCCGAGCTATCCCCTTTATTCTAACCGGTGAAGCATGAGCATGGGCGCGGGGACAAGACCAAACCTGGTTAAATTACGGTGAATTTTTACGAGCCTTCCGCCTTTGTTGCGCCCCCAGTAATTACCATAACCGTTTGAAAAGGGACTTGATAACACGTACCCAGGGGGAGCGGGATCCCCTCTCCGTGTACCTTTCTAAGTTACATTTGATATTTCGCCGCCTGGAACTTCCCTTATCTGTGTCTGAACAACTAGACGTTACCCTTCGAAATCTACACCCCCGTTATAAGCTAGTAGTCGACTTCCATCCTCCAAATTCCTTTGATGACCTCCTCCATTTGGGGAGATGGGTGGAGGAAACCCAGCGATACAGCGAGGGGTATCGCAGCCCTCCGACGGCGGGAAGCCTCACGATCCCCGGATCGGCGTATGTGCCCCCACCAGGAGGACCGCGATCAAAACTCGCTGCAGCCGCTGGCCCCTCCCGATCACCCTCGCCTCCCCTATCGACCCCGAAACCCACGAGAAACCTCCCAAGACCCACTCCCCCGCGGGGGTCGACCCCGTATCGCGCCTTCACTCCTCCGCCTCCCCTGACTATTACAGAAATCCCTAGTTTGATCTCCCTTCCCACGGTACCACCTCCCGCCGGATATCGTGCCCCAATATCCACTTACGTCCCGACCACCTACCGCCCAACCTCCTATACACAAGTGACTTCTGGTTCCCGTCAACAGCATCCTCGTGCCGCAGCGCCACCCTCCCAATCCTCCCTTCGAGGAATTGGAATTGTTGGAAGTGTTGGAATTGCGGCCGGCCGGGACACTGGTTCGGCGCTTGCCAACAACCGAGGAGGAAATTTTGCTTCCGGTGCGGAACGTTTGACGTGATCGCATCGGAATGCCCGAAATGTTTGTCGGGAAACGCTTACGGAGGTCGACGGTAAGGGTCGATGCAACCTCCCCAAAAACACCGATCCAGCACCCCGGATCCCGTGTCCTACCACCCCCGAAAATCCGTCAAACCGCCTCTATTCTCACTCCAAAGAAATCCCTTTTAGTAGAGTCCCGTACAGAACCCTATCCCGGTGATAATCGCATTTTCTCACCCTTGCAACATGATAAATACATTTTCCAAGCCCTCCTCGATACCGGCGCAACCCATTCTTACGCAGGTCCCAAAATTGCACAATTATTTCGAACTTATTTAACCCCTTCCCAAGCCTCCATGTTCCTAGCCAATAATGCCAAGGAGAGAATCCTCGGAGAGGTCACCGTCGCGATCCAGATCGATGACGAAATCCATAACCTCCCTCTCCGCGCCAGCGAGGCAATGGGGTATGAGGTAGTCCAAGGGATGGATTTTATTACTCGATTTGGAGTAACCATAGACGGAGACCTAAGGACGTGGCGGACTCCGAATGGACATCTTCACCCCTTTCATCCCGAATCCACGACCAAACCCTTTCCCATGAACCCCGCTTGCGTCGGACTTTCCGAAGCAACTCCCGGGGAAATCTTGGGAATTCAAACCCTACTTGACCACCTCATTCCACCTCCATCCTCCACCTTAGGAACTACCCCTCTTGTAACCCATTCCATTGATGTCCAAGGCCACCCTCCCATGAAACAACGTCCTCGCCGCATGGCTCCCGTGTTTTCGAAGCTGCCCAGAGAGAAGTTGATTCCATGCTCCAAGCAGGTATAATTGAACCCTCCTCTAGTGCTTGGTGCAGTCGTCCCGTTCTAATTCCCAAACCTAATGGTTCCTATAGATTTTGTATAGATTACCGCGACGTTAATAAAGTCACCAGAAAAGACGCCTATCCCCTCCCTAGTATGGATCGTATTCTTGATAGCCTCCGAACTGCCCGTTATATTTCCAAATTAGATCATAGCCAAGCGTATTTCCAAGTCCCCCTCGATCCCTCCAGTAAAGAAATTACGACTTTTGCAATCCCCGGTAGGGACTTTTTCCAATTTACCCGCATGCCCTACGGCCTCACCAGCGCCCCCGCAACCTTCCAGCGTATTATGGATAAGCTAATCACCCCCTATTGGGAATCCCACATTTTCGCGTACTTAGGCGACGTGGTAATCGCGACCGATTCGTACGAGGAACATCTAGAATGGCTAAACAAAGTCTTGACCCGATTAAAGGAAGCAAATTTAAAAATTAACCGTGAAAAGAGTGAATTTTGCTGTTCCGAAGTCCGATACCTTGGTTTCCTGATAAATAAAGACGGCATGATAGCCGACCCCGGAAAAATCGAACCCATCCTTTCCTACCCTCCTTCAACAACCCTTAAGCATCTCCGACGTTTCCTTGGCATGGTGAAATGGTATTCCCGATTTTTAAAAGACGTTGCCAAAGAGCAAACTCCCCTCACCCGCCTTTTACAGAAAGATGTTGCGTGGGAATGGGGTCCCGAACAAGAGTCCGCTTTTGAAACCCTGAAAATGGCCCTTACCCGAACTCCCGTCTTGGCTCGTCTCGATTTTACTCTTCCATTTTCCCTCCAAACGGATGCTAGCGACACGGCTATCGGGGCAGTTCTCGTACAAACCGTGGACGGTGAGGAGCACCCGATAGCCTACGCTAGTCGCTCCCTTACCCGCGCGGAGAGAAACGATTCCGTGACCGAAAGAGAGTTTCTGGCCGTCGTGTGGGCAACCCAAAAATTCCGCCCCTATATTGAACGTTCTGAAATTACCGTGGTAACGGACCACAATAGCCTCAGATTGCTTCACCATTTAAAAGACCCCACTGGTCGATTGGCCCGATGGGCATTGACCCTTCAAGGTCAACCCATGAAGATCGTCCACCGAAAAGGACAACGTAGTGCCAGACGCTCTCTCCCGAATGTTCGGCGACCCCATGGACGACATGGCCGCCGTAGGTAATGACCCTGACCCCTGGTACTCCAATAAATTTCGTGACGTTAGTGATTTTCCCTCTAAATATCCAAATATCCAAATAGAAGACAATAGACTATATTACCACCGTCCTAATTCCCTCCTAGATCCTATCATCCCCGAGCTTGACGGTTGGAAATTAGTCCTTCCCCTTTCCCTACGTCCACGAGCCCTTTCTGACGCCCACGATCCTCCCCAATCCGGTCACCTTGACATTGATAAGACCTATTACCGTCTGACGCAGGGCTTTTACTGGCCTGGAATGTTCCAGGACGTAGTCCAATTTGTCAAGCAATCAGTAAATCCTCGTATATCGCGGTGGGCCATGTTTTTGCAAAGCTATGATTATCAAATTGAACATCGATCAGGCGAGAAAATGAGACACGTCGATACCCTTAGTAGGTATCACAGTGTGTTAGTTTTGGAAGGTAATACCTTCGAACAAGTACTTTCACTAAAGCAGAATCAAGACGAAAAGATCCGCGAAATTCGGAATAGGTTAGAGAAAAGCGAAGATTCGTATTTTGAGCTAAGAGATGGGTTAGTATACCGTAAAATAAAAAATCGACAACTATTGTTCTACGTCCCGGAGGCCATGGAAAACAACGTGATACGCAGTTGTCACGACGACATCGGACACGTCGGAATCGACAAAGTACTTGAAAATTTATTGCGAATTTATTGGTTCCCGAAGATGCACGGGAAGATCAAATTGTATATTAATAACTGTTTGAAGTGCGTTGAGTTTTCTCCGTTGAGCAGCAAACCGGAAGGATACTTACACAATATCCCAAAAGGCGTACGCCCTTTTGGCACCATACATGTAGACCTCTATGGTCCTCTCGAGAAGAGCCGTCGCGGAAATCGTTATATACTATCAGTTGTCGATGCGTTTACCAAGCATACTCGATTGTTTGCGTGCAAAACGACGAAGTCCGACGAGATTATTCGACACCTCGACAATTATTTTCATATTTATAGCATTCCAAAAAATTTAATTTCTGATCGAGGTACTTCGTTTACTTCGAATGCTTTCAAAGACTTCGTAGAAAACCGAGCGTCAAATCACGTCCTGGTCGCCGTAGGTACTCCCCGAGCAAACGGCCAAATGGAACGGTTTAACTGGGTGTTAACGCCGATGCTGGCAAAATTATCAGAACGTCCAGAAAAATGGGATGACGCGATCTCATCCATTGAGTTTGCATTAAACAATACCGTGTGTCGCTCCACTGGCGAAACACCGTCCCGCTTATTGTTTAGTATTGATCAAAAGGGTCAGGTTAATGATAAAGTGAGACAAATATTAGAGGATTACTCGACGTCGGAACGCGATTTAGAAGGACGTCGCGAACGCGCGGCTGATTGTATTTTGAAGCGGCAAAACGAAAACGAACGATAGTATAATCGCCGACGCAAAGATGCTACCCACTACAAAATTGGCGATTACGTAATGATCCGGAATGTTGACACGACACCAAGCGTAAATAAAAAGTTAGTGCCTAAATTGAAAGGCCCTTATGAAATAAAAGAGGTGTTGGACCATAACCGCTTTGTGGTTAGTGACGTCGAAGGATATCAGTTGACTCAAATGCCGTTCTAAGCGTGGTCGGCCCCGACCAGATGAAGTTTTGGATTCGGCAACATTAATTTGCGTAGATGTATTATTTCTCCATTATTATGTTATGTTGTTTCTATTCTTATGTTATTCTCTGTACTTTCTTGCGTCTCGTAGCTATAAGTTATTTTATTTACGTCGAATATATTCGATAACATTGCGATGTTTTGACTACGATTTTGTACACCATATGTAATCTCCGAACGACTTATTTCTTTTAATGTAAACGGAGACAGAAAAGAGTTTGACCAGAGACGGTCAACGGTCAGGTTGGCCGAACTGTAGGTAAATTAGGCTACTGTCGCGGTGTCTCCCCATCTCTTTTCCCTCTTTCAGGTAGGGCCCCCCGGCCGCCAGCGAGGACGATAGATTTAGACGATCGTCAGACGGTTATAGATCATTGAAGATTACACATATTTGTTGACGTGCGAAGAGAGACAATTAAAATAAAGGGATTCTCCAAATCCTTCGCGAAAGTGTTCGAATTGATTATAATAACCGCACCCCCATCGGTCCGGCTCCCTAGAAAGAACAGTTTTCCTGACTAAATGAAGTTAATTGCCTACAAATAGAAAGTTTTATTGATAATAAAAAAGAAAATATCTACCCATATTTGTTAACATATTTGTATTAGTTTTTTATTATAATAAGTGTAACAAAAATTTGTTAAGAATTCAAAATTAAAAGTTAAATAAAAATAATAAATTTGACTGGTCATTCAATTAAAAACAGCCACCCGATTGGTCATCTCCACTCAACTGGAACGTCACACTACAGCGACTCCAGTTCAGGTTAAATAGGGACACTCTGTACGGGAGCAACCAGTATCAGGCTGTATCTCGCCCTGATGAAGCATACTGTAATGTTTGTGAAACGTCGGCAACAAACCGTCAAACAACGCGGCTCCGTCCCGGAAGCTAAGTCTTATTCAATAAGCTTTTCTTTGATGTAAAAATATTTTTTGTTCAAAGTAACTGTAATAATACACCAAATAAATAAACCTTACCACCAGCCATTAAGGATTATTCATATATATTATTATAGACAACATATACAAAAATGAAATGTTGCTCGTTTTGTACTTACCACTTGCTTCAATCACTGATCGTATGAAACTGAGCAGGAATCTGTGACTTTCAAAGGGATAGAGTTGGTGGGGCACATTTCAGGATCGCACAAATTGTTCTCTATGTTTATATTCCTATTCGTATGTACATAGTAGTTTATATGGAACGTAAATATTCGTAAATATTCTGTTCACCTCAAATACGCAAAAAACAAACGGCGTACAGTCAATGATAGAAATATTCATACCCTCTTAATTGTAGTCAACAAATGTACAAAGTATAAGTACAGTGAGCGTAATAAATGGTGTCTAGTCACCGTTTAAAACAGAATGCCTCATTTAAAATTGGACCAAATAACTTAAGGATTTTTATGGAGAAGTTATACAAATTTATTTATTAAGATATGTGTTTTTGTCGTTTTAAAAAATTATAATTTGTTGAAGTCGTGAAAAAAAATAGTAAATGGACGTTTATCCAATCAATGTATTGAAGAACGTTCATACCGTCTAATGCTCATGAAAAAAAGTAATCGTGAAGTATTATTAAGGGAAAATACTGAATCAAAAAATACACGTTTAAGAAATATGCGCGCACTAGCTAAAAACGGATGGATAGAATGTCTCCTCCAAGAAGACTACTTTGAATCGGCTGTTAATATTTTTTCTGATGTACCGCGTGCAGTGTTACAAGACTTTATACCCGCAGCAACGTTGCGCTTTACACACGCAGCCTTTGTCTGGTCTAATTCCAGCAAATCTAATGGAATCAGAGAAAATAACAATATGTTCTCGTTGCATAAATCATCTTAAAAAACACAAAGTTCCATCACAGGCATTCTGGAACAAAATGGAACTAATGCCTGTACCTCAGGAGATAGCAGATTTATTGGAAATCGAAAAACAAATGTTGTGCAGAATAGTACCGTTTCTTAAAATCATGAAAATTCAGAATCGCTTCAGTCAAGACTGGTGCAAAGGTCAGGTAGTCCTATTTGCCCGCGATGTGGTCGAAGTAGCCGAGCAACTTCCAGTTAGATTAAACCAAACCGGTGTAATGATTGTAGTGGAAAGCCTCGAAAATTTGGAGCGACAACGATAATTTCAAATAGGCGTTGGCAAACTTCGAGTAGCTTTACAATGGCTATTACAAAATAATGCTTTATACAAAGATGTGCGACCATGTTTTTCTAATATTACCAATAACATTTTGGAAATAGCTGATGTCGTTGAAGAGCCTTGTATTGTAACAAACGAAAGGGAAGTTGCACAAAGGAATTCTGAATCAAACAGTAGATTTGTGAATGTTGGACAGAATGTAGCTATTTTACGAGGTTCGTACCATCAAGCTAGCGATCCCTTCAGTATCGAATCTCGCGGTAAGCAATGGGGTACTAGTAATGTCGATTACATAGTTTTAGTAGGTGATAAATATTACCGTGATTGCATTGAAGCGCGAAGTAATCCTGACCCCGGGGAAATCAATGTAGACTATTTAGCGGTAACCGAATTATTGCCACACATATTATTTAATAATAGGCGAGTCAATATTAACGTTGACTATGAAATGACTGTAAATATACGGAATTCTTACTGCAAATCTTATATCAATAGCCGTATCATGCAGCAACCAGTCGGAGACCACCTGCTATTGGTTGTTTGATTCCCATGCAAGAGGTCCAAAAGGATATAAAGCGCCATTACGGGGTGCCTCATGCTGTATGAAATTTACTACTATTGATGCTTTACAGGCCATCTTGCGTCGTAATTTGTATGCGAAAGATGGCAACAGCAATGTATTAAATATCTACTCATTAACACCTATAACAATTGTATCCGGAAGAAATGGATCTACACTGGTGGAAAGAATGCAACATCTGTCAGTTGGGACCCCTCGAACAGAATCCGGCGAAACACGAATTATATTCAAAACAAGCATGTTACGTTCGGTTGACGAAGGTGTTCCCAACATCGATGGTGTCGTCTCAGTCAGTAATACTAATAATAACGCAAAAAATGACCCGATAGAACTGGCGAATATACATAGAAAAACAGCGGTTGGACTTTACCAAAACGTGGGACGCAAATTCGGATGCGTCATATATCATTGGAAAGCCCTTGACGAAAGGAACACAATGGTGTGGGTGGGAGGTCTTAAATATGTGACCTTGACCCGGTAGAGGTCAAATATATATATTGAGTTTACTCAAAAGCTCGACGTTAAATCCGGATGGTTCATATGTCATTGGAAAGCCCTTGACGAGAGGAACACAATGGTGTGGGTGGGAGGTCTTAAATATGTGACTTTGACCCACTACAGGTCAAAAACTAAAATTATGTTAATTTTGTTATGCGAGAGGATTTCGTCCAGGTAGACCCGCTCCTGACGCTGGATTATGATAAAAAAGCGAATGTTGCTGTGTAACGTGCAAACCACCGCAGATACAGCACCGTTACCGCCATATTTAGGTTAGGCTAGGGTTAGGTTGAGTTAAGTTGGGTTAGGGTGTCTTCGGGCGGAAGGAACGGCAGCGTGCCATCACTGCGGGGCGGGGCGGGACACCGCGCAACATACCCTGGAGCACTGTCCAGCGTTTGCGCGGGTCCGTCACGCCCTGCGGTGTGAAGTTGGGGGTGATCTCTCGCCGGCGGCACTTGTCAAAGAGATGCTCGCCGGCGAGAATCAGTGGAGGGCGGTGACGGATTACTGCGAGTCGGTCATCGCCCTGAAGGAGGAAGCAGAGCGGGGTCGGGAGAGAGCTGATGCGGCCGGCAAAAGAAGGCGGGAGCGTCGTCGGGGAAGACCCCCTGACAGCGTCAGCTGAGGGAGATGGGGCGGTGGGCCGTGAAGATGTTACATACCAGGCCCACCGCCCCCAACGGTGAGAAGATAATGGGGGGAGCACCCGCTCCCCCTGAAGAGGAGTTCTATGGGGGGGGACACCTATCACCCCCCGGAAGAGGAGGACCGGGGAGGGGCGACTGCCCCTCCCCAACACCGATCTCGCGGCCCCGCGAAACTTATGCGTGGCCGCAGGGGGCCGAGGCTGGGGCCTCGGTCCCTATTGCACGCGGCCCGAGGAGTGCCGTCATCGGGCGTGGCACCCGTTGGCGGCGCAGTTTGGCACGTAGGGGGAAGGCCAAAGCTACACCCTCCCCCGAGCAAGGGGCGCCAACGCGCCATGGCTGCTGGGTCCCGGTGTTGTTCGTCAGAGGTCCCGGGGCCCTTCCCAACGCCCAGCGTAGGCCACCGTGGGGGTTTTAGCCGGTAAAAATCCGGCACTACCGTCGGCTCCTCCCCATGGGGGCTGGGGGCGTCTTTCGAAGATTTCCCCCACGTAAAAAAAAAAAAAGAGTTAGGGTGTCTTTTTCGAAGATTTCTCCTCGTTAAATAAGAAAAAAAAAGTTAATGAATTTATATGTTTTGGGGCATTTTAGTTTTTTACCTCTAGCGGATCAAAGTCACATATTTAAGACCTCCCACCCACACCATTGTGTTCCTATCGTCAAGGGCTTTCCAATGACATATGACCCATCCAGATTTAAGGTCGAGCTTTTGAGTAAACTCAATATATATATTTGACCTCTACCGGGTCAAGGTCACATATTTCAGACCTCCCACCCACACCATTGTGTTCCTCTCGTCAAGGGCTTTCCAATGACATATGAACCATCCGGATTTAACGTCGAGCTTTTGAGTAAACTCAATATATATATTTGACCTCTACCGGGTCAAGGTCACATATTTCAGACCTCCCAGCCACACCATTGTGTTCCTCTCGTCAAGGGCTTTCCAATGACACATGACCCATCCGGATTTGCGTCCCACCTTTTAGTAAAGGTTTACCAAAACAGCGCCTCCTGTGAACCTAGAGAGAGAGAGAATGATGGAAGAACTGTGTTGGTTCTTCTTGTTTCCAGATGGAAAAAACGGATTTAAAGTGCATCGAGACATCTCAACAACACCACTGAATTACCTCCAAGCGCGTATTCTAAGCAATGACAAACGATTCCAGCGACCAGATCGTAATAATCGTTGTTGTCGTTTTGGATTCCCCAGACGGATAAATGAAAGAACGATATGCTTAGGTCCAGATGACACACTTGCGAACAATGGACGTATCTGCGTACTTAAGAGAACCGGAAATGAAATTATGGTGAATAATTAGAACACAACTCTTTTAAAGCTTTGGGAAGCAAACATGGATATTCAACCATGCGGAAACGTTACAGCTGTTGCATATTATATTGCTAAATACGCAAGTAAATGCGAGCCGCACGATACAGGAAATATTATTAAAAAAGCCATTTTACGAGCGAAACGCCGGAGCGGTACCGTCCGGGATCAACTATTTTTGGTATCTATGGCAATTCTATCTCAACGTGCGGGTTGGGCAATAGAATATGCTAATCGGTTATGCAATCTGCCCCTTAAAATGAGCTCGAGAAAGCTGTATTTATAAACAGCTGTCGGCCTGAACAGAGATATAGAATTTTACGGTTCGAAGAAAATGAATCATCATTTTTCAATAACATATTCGATCGTTACGTAAAGAGACCAGATAATCTAGAGGATTTGAGGTTAGCTGAATTTGCTGTCCGATATGAAACAGTTTCAAGTGGAATGTGGGCAGAAGAAGATGGTGACGCAGAACTTAGAAATGACGATGAAGAAATATCGAGGTCGAGGTTTATAAAATTAAAGGACAATACCCGAATGCGAATAAGAAAAAAACCAGCTGTACATCGCCACCGATATTATACCCTAAATAGTGATAGGGGAGGATATTTCTATAACTTAATAGTGTGTCTCGTTCTATTTCGTGATGAAAGTACACTTATGTCCGAAAACGAATCTTCGGAACAATGTTTCCTTCGACGGCAACGCGAGTTGAAAACTATGTTGGGTAATGCAACAGTAGTGGGGCTAGGCCGGTTCTAATTCACTTGCGTCCGCATTTTTTTTGCTGACTCAGCATAAATTTGACACCCTCAGCA
>NC_060222.1:9613309-9636737 GCF_907164935.1 Osmia bicornis bicornis | reverse complement strand
CGTATATGTCATCACATTCCAGTTCGTATATAAGACTGTCTGTGTCTGTGTATAATATTTTACAAAGATGTTTAAATTTCGGCCAAATATAATCATGATGGAATTCGTACAACATGTTTTTGATATATCCAGAATACACATACCAACATAAATGGGTTTTGCAAATTTAATTTCCAACTTTCGCATCTCTATTGCGACCAAATATTCCGAAAATATTGATCTGCTATGAAAATTTGGTTTTGATATCAGGGCCTCGGCCCCGTATCTACCATCCCATTTTGTAACTAATTTAACGTCTACATGATTTCTAACGTTCTCCATAGTTTTGCCAAAGACTGCATTATTCATTAATTTAAATAAATTCTTTTCAAATCATTTTTAGCCGCAGTTCTAAGTTGCGTGTTTAAATGAATGTATTCGCGAAGCCATGGAGATTGTTTAAATTCTAAAACGCGATGAATTACAGAAACTTTTAAACCATGACTTAAGCATTGTTGAAGATTGCGGTAATGGATGATGTAACGTTGCTTATCCTGAACTGTAGCGAGTAGTTTCTCGTGTTTGGCATTAGGAGGCTTCTCGCGTATTGGACAAAATGGTAAATCTGCATGCTTATCGTGTAATTCTAGCGGGTATTTCAAATCGACTTCCAAAATATATCCAATGTCCGAATTTTCGGATATCGCATGAATGTTAAAAGTTTTAATTTCATTATCGTCTAACCACTTAAACTCGCCGTAAGGTAGATACTGCGACATTGCCCATCCATACAAATTATTAACGTCGAAATAAACTAAATATCGCGATGGTTCTTCGGAATTGTATGAATCCATGTATTTATTATTGGCCTTTGCGTATCGATTAGAACATTGACTTAAACCACCACGTATGCCGCGCTCTATGAAAAGTAGCATATCGATATCCGTCAATAATTCTAATTCGATACGCGTGTGCTTCAGCATTGCATCCCACGTAAAACCGGGTAAAGTATAGTAATATGCAGGATCCAATTTGTAACTTCTCAAACAGCTGCCACGAAAATTTTCAAAAATGTCGGCCAATAATAAAACGTCTGTTTTTAGATATAAATCGCTGTATTCGCCAAGTGTTTTTATATTAAAACTGTGCCAGACTTTTATCGCGTGGTCATAATCCTGCTGTGAAACGGCACAGTCGCTTAGTTGATTATAAAATTTGTCACATGTCGGCAGTGTTGTCTCGCTCAGTTTCATGTAGTCGGTAACATAATCGTATGGAAAGATGCCTTTTCGTGTAAGCAAATCGAATCTTATCTCGTTCAAAAAATTAAATTGTGACCGTAAAATCGTCATATCGTCTTTCCCTAGATATGAACTCAATTTATCTAAACTTGAATTTAAAAATTTGAATGAATCTATAAATCGAAGCGAAATTTTGTAACGTTTTAGATTCGTTGAAAATGAAATATATTTTTCTTTTGTAATTGGCAAGACTGATGTCGAGCCTTCGATAATCGTTACCAATTCTTTTATTACAAAATGGGCATCGTATCCCGATAAGTTATGAAACACTATTGGTATAAAACGTTTATTTTTATAATTTAAATTACACCCCTGGTGAGCAGGTCCTCGGTAACGACCAGTGAAATGGCAATGATCTCGAACTTTTGTTTCGTCGATGTCGAACGGTTTTTCGCAAATATAACAATGCGTTGCATTCATATAATTTTCTCTTTCATCACCCGTCAAATTTGTCATGGGCACATTCGTATTAAATAATGGTGCAATTTTCTTACAAGGCTCTCAAGTTCATTCACGAACCATTCAGCACAGTCAGGACCCCGATACGCGCGATACTCGCACACCGATGCGTTGTATGAACAGTGAAAATAATATCCCACACTGTATGCTTCGTGTTGCTGGTATGCATTGCAGTGTCCTTGATTGCTGTTAACCTTCTTAAGCATGCATTCGAAATCGGCGTACACGATGAATGGATGACGTTCTCGGTGACAAAAATTATCAAACTTTATTATTTTATCTTCACTCGATGGTAGAATGATTGCGCAATCGTTCATCTTCATGCAGTCCTTCGTATGTTTCAATAACTTTTCTTCCGCATAAAAGTAGTGAAGGCATCTGCATATAAACAAAGTAACTGCATTAGTACAAAAAGAACAAACGCATACACTAAAATAGATCGTAATGGCATGATACAAACCTGTCACAAATATAAGTTTTACTCTTATGTGCACTCAGCTGGTTTGAAACAAGCCGGGAAAGATTTTTAATCCATGCAAAGTGACGCACATTACGGTTGGGCGTTTCAAGCATCAGCAGGTTAACGTGACGAAATCTTTTGTTGGTGGTGAGTTGGAGCGGAGCACACCTTTTCACATTCAAGTCCCAAAAATAAACGTTTATCGAAACATCGTTTTGGCGCTCAAATTTTGGTATTTGATTAAGGGTTATTGGAAATGCGATGCCCTCCAAATTTAAAACGGTGTCATAGTTGGGATACGATGATGGTCGATTTGCATTCACATGGACGGGATATAATGCTGCAACTATCGATCTGACAAAACACGTATCATCGTCAACTGTCACATTTACTACCGCTCTTTTGTCCTTGATTGTTTTTGGTATGTCGGTGTAATAACCAGCATGCATCGGATTGCATTTATTGATATTTAACATCAAATGCAGAATTTTCGATATTGCCCAACCACTGTCCCGTTCCTGAAATTCTTCCATCAGTGTTAAAGTTGAGTTCACAACGTATTTGTCATACCAATCGTTCAAGTTTGATGTTGTTACGTCTGAAAATTTTACAAATTTGTCCGCCTCACGTTTCCTTATCAAGCCTTCGGGTTATAGGAGTCTCCTCATGTAAGGGACGTGGGGAGGGCGAATTACTACTTCATCTCTTTCAATTTTCTCCTCGACTCTGTGTTTTCCCATCAAGCCTTCGGGTTATAAGAGACTTCTTCATGTGGGAAAGGCACAGGGAAGAGTTTGAGTGTATAATTATTCTATTTTGTCTTTTCTATCCTTTATTCTCTTTATATTTCTCAATTCTTTTCCCTAATTATTACCCCTCCTCGAAACTATCGTCGTGCTCAACTGCGTAGTAACAGATTTCGAACTATACAAAAACTCGAGTTCGACAGAGGAGAGGTATCGTAAACAGCGTTCGCTGCGCGGTTAGCCAGTGCTTCGCATTATAGGGGTCTCCTCAGGTTAACTGCGCAAAAGCGTAAAGATCAATTTATCATTCAAATTTCAACCGAATCTCTCCTCTTTTCCACGCGTGGGCGCCAGTCGGCCCCTAATTCGATCGTATGCGTGAGATGAGTGCTGGAATGAAAGCGCGGATTAATCTATCTATTTGAATATTTGGTTGATGAAATGAACGAGGAATGAGAACCCTCGCAGTCAAGCGTTAGCAGGCGTTCGACGACTGTTTAGGGGCGAAGGGTCGAACGGGGCAATAAAAGTCTTTGTATCGAATTCCGAGAATTTGCCTGAAACCAAGACCCAACGGTAATTTTCAAATAGCAAGAACGTTCTAGAACTAGTTACGCTGCTAATGAAATAACTTATATTCGATTTAATAATCAAGGAATATGTTAGCTAATCGAGAATTTCATCCAAACATCGAATGTTTTACAACATGCGCGCCGGCGAAACTCACGTTGCGATTCATGAACAAACAATTACCGATAATGTTAATTAATTACGCCGACTGCTAGTCTAAATCGTGCGATTGCCAATCGATCGAATTATTAATACATAATGGTATGATGGATATGAATTTTATTCATAGTTATTCGCTTCATTGTTGAATGGTTCTGGTTTAAACATTATTTCAGATTTAAATAATTGCCGATATTCGTCATATCTGATTATCGAAAGCGAGAAATGGAATATTCCAGAAAAATCTACGGCGTAGGAACACCGAAAAGCCGTTAGACAGAGATGAAACACCAAGAGAGAAAGAACATAGTCTAGAGGAATTTAGCTAGCACGCGTCTTCGACCAATAGCGACGCGCGCGACGCTGTCGTCACGCGCTATGATTTGTCGGAATGTCCCCACGCAGGACATCATCCTCGCGACGGGCCCTTCCGGCCAGGATCGCGATCGATTCCGATCACTCTTCGTCGAACAATCGAGTAAGTCGTGACGGGAGCCCGTGCGTCTAGAGATAGAGTTGCCGATTTGTACTTTGTGTAAATTAGCTGCGCGGCAAGTCCTACCCGTTAGGCAGAGTGTCGTGAGGGTGAATTTCGCGAATACGCGGCAAAGACTCAGAGACGCGCACGTTAAGCTTTCATACTATTAAACCTCTATCTTTTTCTCTTTATTTTAATCCGTTTGATCGCGTAATATCGAATTAAACTCATTCGCGTTAATTATTCTATTTTTCAAAATCGTAATCGTCGTGTGTTCGTCTTAATTAAATTTTGATACGCAATAAAGGGCAATCGGGCGCGCGACAAGTGTTAGTGCGACAACCTCCTCATCTCTCTCTTGGTGTTCCAGATTTAACAACGATTATTCAGCGACTTCATAGCGATATTTCAAGCGATTTTCATACATTATATTCTACATCTTCACGGTAAGCCTGTCAATTACTAATTCGTCGAGCACGGCATTATCATTGAATTTCAACAAGGCAAAACGGGCGATCTATCAAGCCTTCGGGTTATAAGAGTGTCTTCATTTTAGATCGTCTCGTTTCCCATACACAGGTACCGATAAAAATATATAATTTTCCGTATTTACCGAATCGCGGATTTCCAGTAACGATTGTCTCGACTACGAGGTATAATCGAGGGATGACTTGCAAAGCCTTCGGGTTATAAGAGTCTCTTCATTCAAGTCGAACCCTCGCGGATTGAATCCGCTATTTTTCCAAGATTCTAGATTGTCGAGATAGTCGTTTGATAGTAAAAGAATATAATTTTATACAAGTTACAATTTATAAAAAGAAAAACGATTTCAATTCGAATCAAAGGCTGTTTATATATATTTTACACGATTTTCCAGTCAAACTATAGTCATTATAATACAATAGGTTAAGCATCTTTACCTTTGTAAATTATAACTGTTTATATTCAAATTCAGCTATTTGCCAAATCATATTTCTCAGTATTATCTCAGTAACCGGTTAAAAATCATTTTCTTTGTTAGCTGCAATAGTTTCTTTGAATTACATCTCATTTTTGCACACTAACCAGTTTATTTTATTTCTTTGAATCATAACACCTTTTCAAATCCACGCACACCAACACTACGTTTCAAGGAGGGACCCGTACGGGACCTAGAACACTGACGAACCCAACGGAAATAAATTCTATCTAAAAATTTCCGTCTTTTAAAATTGTTCTGATCGTAGAGGACGTTAACGCGTCATACGCGGTCAGAACTGGTGGCAGCGAGACCTTTCTCATCGCAAAGATTAATTAAATCAAGAAAATTAATAATCGATTATTTCCATTTTCTTCCCATTTTAATCAATTTTACGTTGCGCGCTCGCCTCGCGTCGCGCAACGTAACAAATTTTTGGTGGCAGCGGTGGGATACTTCAGTGTTCGATCAGTGAAATTTGCGTGTTGGTTGTATTTTTCATTATTAAAAATATTATCTTATCAAATTTCTTAATAACCTTTGATTTGCAATTGAGGCGAAATCGGGATATTTTTCGTATATTGGACACCCCTTTTGCCACATTTGTCGCTTATTGCGCCGGAAAATTAACATATTATTGCAAATTGCGAATATTTATTGTGTTTGATATATGTACTTATATTTTTGTGTGTTGCGATAATTGTTCGCCTTCAAAATTGATCTAAAATTGGTAATCCGCTAAATTCTGTCAATTATAGTTTCATTTATTATTTAAATTATTTATTTATTTTTATTTATTTTGTGTTTTGTTATTCATTTTTGTGTTTCTATTAATTTATTTTGTGATTTTCTATCTGCTTATCGGAACGAACAATTATCGCATATTTTCGTTTTGAATACGTTGTGCCCTTACTATTTGATTATTGTGTACAATTTATGATATTACTTGTGTGCATTTAATTGTTTGATATATTTTGAAGTTTGAAATTTGAAATTTGAAATTCGCAATATGCCTGATACGCCGACTAACGCGGGTGCTAGCGGAAGCACCTCGCAGACGGTTCGCGACGACGACGGCGATCTTTCGACTACGGTACTCGAAAGCTTCGCTGTACAGCAGGCCGCCCACTATGTACCAATTTTTGACGGTCGTAACATTCGTTTGAGGGATTTCATCTCGGAAATACAATATCACTCTGAGAGTTTACCAATGGCGAGTAGATCGGTCTTCCTTCGCCTCGTGATTTCGAGATTAAGGGGGGAGGCGCGCGATAGCCTTCAAGGAATGAGATTTCTCGTACTCGCAGATTTAATCAAACACCTGAAAAAAACGATTTACGCCCGAGAAAACCTTTAACGATTATTATCAACAGATCGTGAACATCCGTATGAAACGCGATGAGTCGGCTTACGCGTTTCACGATAGAATTAGGGCTCTGCTCGTCGGAATCGAGGATTTAATTAAAGTCAGGTCCGGTAGCAATTACGCTCATCTGATGGACCCAATCCGAGCCACGGCCTTGGAATCTTTTATCTGGGGGCTACCGGATGAACTCGCGAAAGCGGTAGATGCTCGAGTACCAAAAACGTTGTCAGAAGCGGTAGAGATCGCGGATCAAATACAACATCGGTATCGGAACAGACCTGGACCGTCACGCGACTCGCGGCTGTCGGAATACGAATCGGGTTATCATCGTGAATATGATCGCGAATATAGACCGCGTTATGAGCATTATAGCCCTGATAGAAGTTTTGCTAGACGCTATCCACGGTTCGATTCTTACTCTCCGGTAAGAAACGAGTCCCAACCGTCGACATCGTATTCGCCAATGAGACCTCCGACTAGGGAAATTAATCGGGCTCCGAGCCCTGTCAGAGCTTTTGAGACCGAATCGCGAGATGCGTCTCCACGCCGGTCAATCCATTGTAAAAGTTGCACTTGTAGGAGTCCATCGTACACGCGACCAAACGTTCCGTCGCGTTCGCCGAGTCCGGAAATACCACGGGTTGAAGCTTCGCGAACTCGAGGCGATTATAGACCGCGCTCTCCATCTTTGGAGCGGCTAGTAGCGGGACCTTCCACCTCGTCCCGTCGATCTCCGTCTCCACCCTCAATTGCGATGGAGGAACGTTTAAACTTCGACAGGACTCGCCGTGCCGACGCGACGACGAGTCAAAAGCCGGCCGAGCGTCACTTAAACGCGAAGGTAAAATTTCAGGAAAAATTCTAGCAATCGAGACGAAACGCGACACCCCGATCGTTAAAATTCCGTCGGAAGACTTAGAGGATGGGTCCGCTAACTTCCTCGTTGATACGGGCGCGGAAATTAATTTAATCAAGTTTAACTTATTACGTAATAACGTACAAATTGCAACGCATGAAGCGACAATAATATCTGGGATAACCCCGCAAAAAGATCAGACTATGGGTACTTCTGTTTTGCATATACAGGGGAAACCCGTGCGCTTCCATGTAGTAAGATCAAATTTTCCGCTAAGAACGGACGGTATCCTCGGTCAAGAATATCTGCGTCAAGAACAGGCAGAGATCTCGTTCGCCCACAATACCTTGGTCACTCGAACTGACCCAATTAGACCGTATCGATTTGTAGACGGAAAATCTTTGGATTTCTCTGATCGCAGAATGCTAGAACCGCGGACTTATACTATAAAAGCGCGTACCAAACAATCGATCGCGATTGACGTGGTTAATAACGTCCTGAAAGAAGGGTACTTGCCCTTATTGGAGACGGCGGGCGGACTGTTTGTCGGCGAGGCTGCCGTATCGGTGAACGACCAGGGCGTGTGCCACGTTTTAGCTATTAACACACTAGAACGCGACCTCGAGCTAGTGGTACCTCCACAAGAACTGGTACCGTTCGACTATCATTGCTTTCCTGAAGAGTCGGACGAGTCGTCGGGTTCGGATCGCGGAACACCAAACGCGAATTCTTTAGATCGAGTCTCGGTGGTAATGGACAAATTACGGTTAGAGCACTTAAACTCAGAAGAACGTAGACATGTCGAGGAAATTGTTGAAGAATATCCGGAACGATTTCATCTTCCTACGGATAAATTGGAAGCTACAACGTTTATTAAGCATAACATACCTACGGTAGATGAAATCCCGATAAACACGCGTCAGTATCGGTTTCCACCCATACATAAAGAAGAAATCGAGCGCCAAATATTAACGAAATTAGAGAGCGGTATAATAGTTCCGTCCAACTCTCCGTATAATTCTCCCCTGTGGATTGTCCCTAAGAAACCGGATTCTAAGGGCAATCCCAGGTGGAGAATGGTTATCGATTTCCGAAAGCTGAACGAGAAAACCATCGGTGATGCATACCCACTGCCAAATATGACCGAGATCTTAGATCTCATTGGCAGTGCCCAGTACTTTTCAGTCTTTGATCTCGCTAGCGGTTTCCAACAAATCGAAACCGATCCGAAAGATCGGCATAAAACGGCCTTCAGCACGCCGACCGGGCACTATGAATACGTGAGGATGCCCGAAGGGTTGAAAAATGCACCGGCAACATTCCAACGGTTAATGAATAGCACACTTCGCGGTTTACAAGGTACAGAATTGTTCGTGTATTTGGATGATATCGTCATTTTCGCGCGTACGCTGGAGGAACATGGCAAAAAGGTTCGGCGTCTTTTTACGCGCCTAGCCGATGCCGGATTGACTCTCCAGCCGGACAAATGCGAATTCCTAAGAACGGAAGTCGCGTACCTCGGGCACATTATAGGTCGGAAAGGAGTACGCCCTGATCCGAAGAAAATAAGCGCGGTTAAGAACTTCCCGCGACCGAGGAACGCGAAACACATACGCCAATTCTTGGGCCTAGCCGGTTACTATCGCCGATTTATTCGTAACTTCGCGGAATTATCAAAACCCTTGTCCGATCTGTTAAAGAAAAACGCTGAATTTATCTGGGGTAAAGAGCAAAAGCGTAGTTTTGTCGCGTTAAGAAAGGCACTGTGCAAAGCTCCAGTTTTGCAGTATCCTAATTTCGAAAAGCCGTTTACGCTTACCACCGACGCGTCAGATTATGCTATCGGAGCAGTTTTGAGTCAACAAGTCGACGGACATGATTTACCTGTCGCTTATCTCTCGCGCACATTGACGAAACCGGAACGGAATTATTTCACGACGGAAAAAGAATGTCTCGCAGTTTTATATTCCATCTTACATTTCAGACCGTATTTGTATGGCCGAAAGTTCACCTTGGTCAGCGACCATGAGCCATTGCGTTGGATTAACTCTATTAAAGATCCTGGACAGCGTTTGGTCCGGTGGCGATTAAAGCTTCGGGATTACGAGTATGATTTCGTACATAAGGCCGGAAAACTCAATGTCAACGCGGATGCTTTGTCGCGAAATCCGGTCATCGAAGCGAATGCAAATAGTTCGGACGACTTCACGTTAACATCTTCGGACGATGAAACGCAGCGCGAACCGTGCTCTGTGATAAAACTAATAGAACGATTTTTGCGCGTTTCTGAATCGATAAAAACTAGGAAAACGCGTCGTACGGCACGAGCGGCAAACTTGATGCCTGTAACCGGGTCACCGCGCTCGTCCGACTCCGAACTACCGGCAGACGTTGTTCGCAGGGGGCGAGGTCGTCCACCGGGGACTAAATCGAATCCAAAACCGAGAATAATAGATCCGGATGCTATCGCGACGCGAACTAGGCAACGATCAGCTGATCAACCGGTGACCTTATCACAATCGTTACAGAAACCATCTATTGTAATTACATCTAATACACCTACGTCGGCTTCGTCTAATAGCTCAATTGGCTCGTCAAGTTCGGATTCCAGCGTAGAGTCGGAACCGCCGATCTTCATCCGTAGGCGGAGTGTCCTTCCGAGCTTGGGGCTCAGCTCGGGTAGCCGAGTTATAGGAGCTCCTCAGACCCCAGGTCTCGGAGGCTCCCCGCCGGACGAAGAGGTATTTAGAACACCATTCTCGAGTAACGCGAGTCAAGAGTATTTTGACGTTCAATCCGACCGTGAAGAACAGGGTCAAACCGGAGAAGACGAGGCTACCGACGATGATGATTTGCACCAAAAGTTAGATGGATTAGGCAAACTAACAAAGAATTTTTCTGATACTGTTGTCTACAAACCTATTCACCAATCCCAATTACCTACTAGTTTACCGTCTACTCCACCCATAGCATTGTCGACACCGCGCAGACCATCCATGATTAATCCAAACCCTGAAATAGTACCAGAGAAACCTTCTGTGTCAAAGCTAACACCACCGATTATGATTGATTTTGATGTCTTAACTGATACATCCAGCATAGACGTTTCCGAAGACCGGGAAATCAAACCTGCGAAGGTTGTACATTTCGCGCCCGAAAACCTCACTTACTATCGAGACAACTATATACATTTCATAAGTAGGGATAGATTTCTTACGCCAACGAGTAAGTTACTAACGGATCTCGGTGTAATTGACCTTACTAAATTCACGGATGCGGAATTGAAATTGGGGAATATTCTCGTTTGCGAATGCGGTAAATATCGGGTTTTCAGTATTGTTGCAAAGGACAATGCAACCGATGACCTGCCAACTAACAGGTTACTTGCTGTCTTGCAAAAATTAAAACAGAAATTACTCGAATTAAAGGTAAAATCATTCCGAATTTCGAGGGTAGATGATCTAACTGAAACGTTACCGCAGCACACACTATCTAGAACCTTACGGGAAACATTCCGGGACACCGATATTCAGATTACCTTATGTTACGGCCGTGTACAAATACCACCCGCGGAACTAAGAGCGAAAATTATTGCGGAACTACACGATAGCCTAATTGGGGGACATAAGGGGGTAACGAAAACTTACCGCCGTATCCGCGAAAGATTTTATTGGCCGAATATGAAGAAAGACATCGAAATGTACATAGGAAATTGTCCGAGTTGCCAAACGCGAAAAATTTCGAGACACAAGACTCGCGAACCAATGGTGATTACAGACACACCGGCGGAACCTTTCGCGAAGGTTTCAATCGACACTGTAGGTCCTCTTCCTACCACTCCTGAAGGCAATAGACACATTTTAACAATCCAGGATAGTTTAACAAAATTTTGTATTGCGGTACCGGTTCCGAATATAAAGGCTGAAACAATCGCTCACGCACTAGTTACTAGTCTCATCTTACAATTTGGTGCCCCGAAATTAATCTTGTCCGATCGAGGGACAAGTTTTCTAAATAAGATAATTTCTGCAATAGCCCAGATGTTCGGTATTCACCACCTTACCACATCTGGTTACCATCCTCAGACTAATGGTTCTTTAGAACGCAGTCATGCAGTCTTAGTAGATTACATTACTCACTACCTAGGGGATTTTGATGATTGGGATAGGCTAGTACCATTTGCGATGTTTGCATATAATACCTCGGTTCACGAAGGAACGAAATATACTCCGTTTGAGTTGGTGTTTGGCAAACGTGCACGTGCACCAACCTCGTTCCCTGCGAGTGACGACCTGCCTACGTACACCGGGTACGTTCGAGATCTAAACGAAAGATTAAGCGAGATGCACGAAATAGCATCCAAAAATTTGAACAGTGCGAAGGTACGTTCGAAAATCTATTACGATTCCAAAGCTCGTCCGTTTAAAGGTCAGGTAGGGGATGTGGCATACGTCCTGGTTGAACCGCGTAAGGGGAAATTTGGCACAAGGTACCATGGTCCATACGAAATAATAGATTTTACCGAGAAAAATAATGTCGTGCTGAAAGACGAAACAGGCAACGTTTTTGTGAAACACATAGACAAATTGAAGTTCGTGGGAACCAAGAGAGATTGATCGCACGCACAGTTGGCCTTCGTAATTTAGTAACAAATTGTTCGACGGAGGGGCACATCACACCTCCACGGGGGGCCGACTGGCGCATTGCGTATTATATATATATATGTATACTTTACACCTTTATTACAGGAAACGAACCGATTAAAAGCACACGTATTCAATCCGAAATCTTGTACATAATTATGCGCTGTTTTCATTGTATTTAAATAATTTAGGATACAACATCATGGCTTCACGGTACCGAAATACTAACGAGGAGAACGAGGGACGCATCGTCTTCGTGACTAGAATTCCACCGTTCACCCGGACCAAAGAGCTATTGAAACTCTTTAAGGAGTTTCGCCCGCAGCATGCCGTGGTGGCCCGGAAGCCAACTGGAACACATGGCTATGTCACTTTCCCTGAAGCCGCACTAGCAGCTGCGGCCATCGCCTGGGTGAAGGAGGCCGAGCCGATTTTCCACAAACGCAAGGTTAGGGCCGCACTTGCCGACCCTTGGCATGAGGCCAAATTACTACGTCCCAGGGACAGGGCCGTTCCGTCTCCAGGTCGGGAACCACTAACATCGCCGCCGTTGCCTATTGAGGCAGTTACTCGCATTGCCCGCTACTTGGACTTTGCTGGTCGAGCGCGCATGGAGGGCGTTTGTCGAGCGTGGCGCTTGGGATCCCTGGCTTCCTACGCTGGTACCCGGGCACTCACCACGGAAGATTGGCGCTGGCCCGCAGGCTGGGACCACAACATCATTTCCACCGAGGCATACTACTGGGCGGTAAAACGCGTGGGACCTTACGTGACCGAGCTTCGGGTCGACGACCGGCGAATCGCGCGAGGGTTGCGTCCACAGGTGATAGGGATCGCGGTTCGTAGTTGTCCATTCCTGACTTGTGTGGACTTGTCAGGGGCGCGCGTTCGTCCAGCGGCCCTGCGGGACCTGGCGAGCGCGGCCTCGGCATTGATAGAATTTCGAGTAGGGCAGAGCTTCGGTAATGTGGAGTCCGAGCTCTCGGCGGTGCTTGCCCCCGCGTCGCGCCTTGCGGTTTTCGTGGCGTCAACCACGGAATTCGCGGGGGCGGCGCTGGGGCGAATATCGCCGGCAGTTCGTGATCTGCGACTGAAGAGCTGCGAGGGGTTACTGTCGGCACCTGTGGGCGCGGCACTCGCGGCGTTGACTTCTCTCACCGCGCTTGAGCTTACGCAGTGCCGTTCCCTCACATCCGAGGAGCCGTTACGCGCGCTTGTTGAAAACGAGTCGCTGCACGCTACGTTGAGGGAACTGATCATCACCGACGTCGATTTCTCGCCTTTACCGGACGAAGAACAAGAATGGGAAATCGAGGCACCCAGGATGCTCGACCCACAGTACATTGAATTGCAAATAGGCCCAGCGGAGACAGCTCGCACGGTCGCAGAGGTGTTCGTCGAGCTGAGAACATTGACCACCATGTTCTGCGGATGGGTGGCGAACGCTTTCGTCACCAATATCGGGAGCCACTTGGTGAGGCTCACCGAGCTAGATCTATCCGGCTGCTCCAATATTCGCGGCCAGTTCGCATTGGAGCCATTATCAACGTTGCCAGAGCTGATGCGATTAACAATCAACAACTTACATCCTTCTGTGGGCGGACAAGCACTGGGGATGATCGCCAGCCTGGAGGAGATACGAGCCCGGGATAGTCAAGGAATCAACGACGAAGACGTTTGTGGAGCTGCCACGGGATGCCTCCGCTTGAGAATATTGGACGTGGAGGGATGCCTCGCGGTAACTGATCGCACGCTCCATGGGGTAACGGAGATAGTTCGTCGGCAAGGGAGAACGGCATTGCTTAGGCTCAGTGTCGGTGGGACGAGTGCCGGTCGTTGGACAACCGTACGGCCGAGCCTGGTCCTACACATAATCCGCGATAGAGTTTACGCGCCGATCCTACATTAAGTTAACCACATTGCGACGCGTGGCGTGAGCAACGTGCTCAACTTTCATATCACCGAGGGCGGCGATAGTTTTAAGGGGGGAAGATTTGTTACGTCTGAAAATTTTACAAATTTGTCCGCCTCACGTTTCCTTATCAAGCCTTCGGGTTATAGGAGTCTCCTCATGTAAGGGACGTGGGGAGGGCGAATTACTACTTCATCTCTTTCAATTTTCTCCTCGACTCTGTGTTTTCCCATCAAGCCTTCGGGTTATAAGAGACTTCTTCATGTGGGAAAGGCACAGGGAAGAGTTTGAGTGTATAATTATTCTATTTTGTCTTTTCTATCCTTTATTCTCTTTATATTTCTCAATTCTTTTCCCTAATTATTACCCCTCCTCGAAACTATCGTCGTGCTCAACTGCGTAGTAACAGATTTCGAACTATACAAAAACTCGAGTTCGACAGAGGAGAGGTATCATAAACAGCGTTCGCTGCGCGGTTAGCCAGTGCTTCGCATTATAGGGGTCTCCTCAGGTTAACTGCGCAAAAGCGTAAAGATCAATTTATCATTCGAATTTCAACCGAATCTCTCCTCTTTTCCACGCGTGGGCGCCAGTCGGCCCCTAATTCGATCGTATGCGTGAGATGAGTGCTGGAATGAAAGCGCGGATTAATCTATCTATTTGAATATTTGGTTGATGAAATGAACGAGGAATGAGAACCCTCGCAGTCAAGCGTTAGCAAGCGTTCGACGACTGTTTAGGGGCGAAGGGTCGAACGGGGCAATAAAAGTCTTTGTATCGAATTCCGAGAATTTGCCTGAAACCAAGACCCAACGGTAATTTTCAAATAGCAAGAACGTTCTAGAACTAGCTACGCTGCTAATGAAATAACTTATATTCGATTTAATAATCAAGGAATATGTTAGCTAATCGAGAATTTCATCCAAACATCGAATGTTTTACAACATGCGCGCCGGCGAAACTCACGTTGCGATTCATGAACAAACAATTACCGATAATGTTAATTAATTACGCCGACTGCTAGTCTAAATCGTGCGATTGCCAATCGATCGAATTATTAATACATAATGGTATGATGGATATGAATTTTATTCATAGTTATTCGCTTCATTGTTGAATGGTTCTGGTTTAAACATTATTTCAGATTTAAATAATTGCCGATATTCGTCATATCTGATTATCGAAAGCGAGAAATGGAATATTCCAGAAAAATCTACGGCGTAGGAACACCGAAAAGCCGTTAGACAGAGATGAAACACCAAGAGAGAAAGAACATAGTCTAGAGGAATTTAGCTAGCACGCGTCTTCGACCAATAGCGACGCGCGCGACGCTGTCGTCACGCGCTATGATTTGTCGGAATGTCCCCACGCAGGACATCATCCTCGCGACGGGCCCTTCCGGCCAGGATCGCGATCGATTCCGATCACTCTTCGTCGAACAATCGAGTAAGTCGTGACGGGAGCCCGTGCGTCTAGAGATAGAGTTGCCGATTTGTACTTTGTGTAAATTAGCTGCGCGGCAAGTCCTACCCGTTAGGCAGAGTGTCGTGAGGGTGAATTTCGCGAATACGCGGCAAAGACTCAGAGACGCGCACGTTAAGCTTTCATACTATTAAACCTCTATCTTTTTCTCTTTATTTTAATCCGTTTGATCGCGTAATATCGAATTAAACTCATTCGCGTTAATTATTCTATTTTTCAAAATCGTAATCGTCTTGTGTTCGTCTTAATTAAATTTTGATACGCAATAAAGGGCAATCGGGCGCGCGACAAGTGTTAGTGCGACAACCTCCTCATCTCTCTCTTGGTGTTCCAGATTTAACAACGATTATTCAGCGACCTCATAGCGATATTTCAAGCGATTTTCATACATTATATTCTACATCTTCACGGTAAGCCTGTCAATTACTAATTCGTCGAGCACGGCATTATCATTGATTTTCAACAAGGCAAAACGGGCGGTCTATTAAGCCTTCGGGTTATAAGAGTGTCTTCATTTTAGATCGTCTCGTTTCCCATACACAGGTACCGATAAAAATATATAATTTTCCGTATTTACCGAATCGCGGATTTCCAGTAACGATTGTCTCGACTACGAGGTATAATCGAGGGATGACTTGCAAAGCCTTCGGGTTATAAGAGTCTCTTCATTCAAGTCGAACCCTCGCGGATTGAATCCGCTATTTTTCCAAGATTCTAGATTGTCGAGATAGTCGTTTGATAGTAAAAGAATATAATTTTATACAAGTTACAATTTATAAAAAGAAAAACGATCTCAATTCGAATCAAAGGCTGTTTATATATATATTTTACACGATTTTCCAGTCAAACTATAGTCATTATAATACAATAGGTTAAGCATCTTTACCCTTGTAAATTATAACTGTTTATATTCAAATTCAGCTATTTGCCAAATCATATTTCTCAGTATTATCTCAGTAACCGGTTAAAAATCATTTTCTTTGTTAGCTGCAATAGTTTCTTTGAATTACATCTCATTTTTGCACACTAACCAGTTTATTTTATTTCTTTGAATCATAACACCTTTTCAAATCCACGCACACCAACACTACGTTTCAAGGAGGGACCCGTACGGGACCTAGAACACTGACGAACCCAACGGGAATAAATTCTATCTAAAAATTTCCGTCTTTTAAAATTGTTCTGATCGTAGAGGACGTTAACGCGTCATACGCGGTCAGAACTGGTGGCAGCGAGACCTTTCTCATCGCAAAGATTAATTAAATCAAGAAAATTAATAATCGATTATTTCCATTTTCTTCCCATTTTAATCAATTTTACGTTGCGCGCTCGCCTCGCGTCGCGCAACGTAACAATGTAGAAAATAATTGTTTATTTCTTACACTGAAACTTTTCACATCAGTTTTATTATTAGCGGTAAACTCCCCATACAACACCGTATTCACTTTTATGCATGAATCATTTAGGAAAACTTCCGCTAGACGTTGGAATACTATTTTTCTAGCATCTTCCAAAAAGTTTCGTGGTTCAATATGCTCGGTGTTGATTATAATTCCTGTAGTTATCCGGTTATGGAAAGCTGATTCTACATTCTCCCAGATAAGAGATGATGATGCACGTGATTCAGCATCTGTTCTCCTTTGACCTTCGCCTATTTTTACAGATCCGTGTAACTCTGCTCTTAACGATTTATATCTCGCTATCCTGGCTGTTAAACTATTTTTCAAACCAGTTGATAAGTCCTTTTCGAGTTGCAATCGCTCTATCATTAAATCAATGCATTGATTGCATTGCGCCAGACATGCGTTTCGGTCGTCGTTACTACTTATGACTGCAATACGTTGTGTCAAAAGTTGTTCTATACAAGCAAGTTCGTTTAGTAATATTGCCTTTTGACCACTAGGATGATCATTGTCACGATACAATATCCTACGCAAGGCGTCGATTCTTTCTTTGTATGCTTCTATATCTCGCCATCCTTCGACTGATAAATCGTCTCCCATTTGTAATCGTTCGTCTATCAATTCGATGCACTGGTCACATTGCATCAAGCAATCACAACGCTCATCTTCAGTATTGATGTTTATCGCCCGCTGCGCCAATAATTCGGTGATGCGTTCGAGTTCTTGCAGTAACATGGCCTCCATTTCTCTTTTCCACAAACACGTTAAGTAGCCTTGCACTTCTAATTGTCAAACTACATATGACACACATTGCAAAATTTTCTCCCATTTTATTAAAGTAGGGCTGTCATTGACGAAAGTGTTTAATTGCTGTTCATTCTGCAGCGTCAACAAAAAACCGCATTTCCAAGACGTAGAAAAAATTCGTTCAAGGTCATGAGCAAAACCTCTACCTTCTATAGTCGCGAATTGCAGCGTCAGATTTGCTGCGCCAACAAAAAATCCCATTTTCAAGACGTAGAAAAGTGGCTGGGGCCTTGTGTCGTCTTCCGATAAGACAAAAATAGTTCAAGGTCATGGGGGGGGGGGATATTTCTCCTGTGGGGATAGCTATGGGGTGGGGGTTGTCATAGGGTGGGTATTTCAACTGAGGGGGTGGTTAAAGGGCGGGGGTTGTCATAGGGTGGGTATTTCTGCTGAGGGGGTGGTTATGGGGTGGGTATTTCTGCTGAGGGGGTGGTTATAGGGCGGGGGGGTCATAGGGTGGGTATTTCTGCTGAGGGGGGGGGGGGGTTATAGGGCGGGGGTTGTCATAGGGTGGGTATTTCTGCTGAGGGGGTGGTTATAGGGCGGGGGTTGTCATAGGGTGGGTATTTCTGCTGAGGGGGTGGTTAGTTATTTCTGCTAAGGGCGGCGGTTATGGGGCGGGGGAGGGAGAGGGAGGGGGGGTATCATATTTCTGCTGACGGTGGTGTCAAATTTCAGTTCAAGGTCATAGGGTGGGGAGAGGGGTGGATGTTGTCGGGGTGGGGGGTATCATATTTCTGCTGACGGTGTGGTGTCAAATTACAAAAAATGCTGACGCCAGTGATTTAGAATCCGCATAGAACAACTACTAAATTCAATTAAAATCGCATTAACATGACGCGCGATCCCCAATCAGTGACCTCTAATCTCGGACGCATTACGCTCGCGTCTCGGCTCTCTCCCGGATTCCGACCCGCGGCTTCTTCTTTGATCCCCTCTCTCGCGCTCGCTCTTCACAGCATCTCGAGCTCGATCTTTCCCTCTCACTGAAGCTGCCGAGCAGTGGATCGAGACCGGCCGACCTGAACCTTCCTCCCGCTGGCCGACTCTCGGCGAACCGCAACCCTTCTTACTCTTCCCCTTAGGTTCTCTGATTGCATCCGCACTATACGTAGCGTTCCGCTTACGGTGCCCTTACACACATGTAGTATAGAATTGAATGAACTGAATGGATGGATGAATGCATGTGACAAACGACACGAGCGTTCCGAGCGCTACCGCGTGCTCTCGCATGAGCATTCCTTCGTTCGAAAAATTTTTCGCGTCCTCTCCCACGCCCGGAATTCGCCCATCGAGAGATTTAGCTCACCCAAATGTGTGTTGTGGTCGATGGTATCCAGGCAACCCAAGACTTCCTTTCGCTCGCTATCATGCGTGCATTCCTCAGTGCGCGTAACCAATTCCAGGCCCGAAATCCGCCCATCGAGAGGCTTAGCTCACCCAAATGTGTGAAGCGGTCGCTGGTGTCCAGGCGGCTCGGGCTCTCCTCTCTCTCGCATTCATGCGAGCACTCCTTCGTTTTCGCGACATCTCCCAGGCTGAGATCCGCCCATCGAGAGGCTTAGCTCGCCCAAATGTGTGTTGCGGCCTCTGGTGACCAAGCGGCTCAGCTCAATCCTACACATCTCCTGCGGAAACATACGGGTAGGGAAAATGATTCTGCAAGAATAATGCACAGTTCCGGCAGTGTGTACGCACAGCGGCTGTAGAGTGTCCACCGACGCACTCTATACCTTCTGTGGCTAAATAAAATCAACGTCGGTCAAAATAGCCTGCGTTATAAGCGGAGGTGCGCTGGGGCTTACCCGCGACGTTCTTGGACGACTGAACGCCTTTAGATCGTCCGAGTCGGTCGATGTGTAAGCAACATCGTGGCTACACAGAATGCTCTCCATTAAAGCCCTCTGGGGTTGCCGGAGTTATCTGCGGCCGATACGGAGCAAGTTTTTAGTGGGTATTGGGGTACTGTAACGATCCAACTCAGGAAAACTTGTTTTGGTATGTACCTTTGAGTCCAACACTGCCCGAGACCCCTCCTAACCCGGCGGGTTCCTCGCTTACGTAAATGTATTTTCTTGCTGTCAAAATATAAGAAAAAAGGTTAGGTTAGGTTAGGTTCGGTTCGGTTAGGTTAGGTTAGGTTAGGTTAGGCCGGGACGGACATGTCTATCGGAGGGACGTCGATGAGGGTGTACCCCAGGGGTCCCGTTCGGGGCCCCCATTGTGGAATGTGGGGTACAACCCAGCTTTGCGGGTCGTGGTCCCGGACGGTGTAAGCATTACGTGTTTTGCAGACGACACACACATGTTTGCCACCGACCGGGACTGGGGTAGGACCAGTCTTCTAGCGGAGGTTGTCGTGGCTGCCGTCGCAGCGGCGATCCGGAGGCTGGGGCTACAGATAGCGCCCCACAAGACCGAGGCGATGTGGTTTTACTCGCCTCGGCGTGGGGTTGCACCGCCGCCCCAGTCTTGGATCCGGGTAGGTGACACCAGGGTCCAGGTGGGTGAAGGGTTCCAAGTATCTTGGCCTCCACCTGGACAGCCACTGGCACTTCGAAAGGCATGTCGACCGCCTTGCCCCCCGATTAGACATGGTAGCAAACGGCCATGATGGCCAAATACCATGATGGCCATCAGGGTCGTGAGGGGATACCGCACAATCTCCCACGCAGCGGCGATGACTCTGGCGGGTCTCGTACCTTTCAAGTACGAGGCGGAGGCCTGCGCCACGATTTTCTGGCGCTTGCGCGGCCTCCGCCAGGCTGGAGAAGACCCGCCAGAGCGGGCGGTCGAGCGGGAATGGAGGTGCCAGACCCGACAGGATGCCCTGGACCGGTGGCGTCGCGAGATAATCGCGAGTGGCGCCGCCGGCCAGCGAGCGGTCGGGGCGGTCCTGCCCGTCATCAAGAAATGGCGGGACCGCGGCTTTGGTCGGATCACCTTCCGGACCACACAGGTGCTCACCGGGCATGGTTGCTATGGTGACTTCCTGTGCCGGATTCGTAGCGCGGTGACGGCTATATGCCATCACTGCGGGGCGGGGCGGGACTCCGCGCAACACACACTGGAGCACTGTCCAGTGTTTGCGCGGGCCCGTCACGCCCTGCAGTGCGAGTTGGGGGTGGATCTCTCGCCGGCGAGCGTGGTAAGAAATATGCTCGCCGGCGAGGATCAGTGGAGGGCGATGACCTCCTCACAGAAGGAGGTCATCGCCTTGAAGGAGGAGGCGGAGCGGGGTCGGCAGAGAGCCGACCTCGACCCCGCCCGTAGGAGATGGCGGCGAGGGGGCCCCCCGACGGCACAGTGAGCTGAGGAGGACGGGGCGGTGGGCCTTGATAATCCTGCCCACCGCCCCTAACAAGATGAGGGGGGGGGCTTCGGCTTCCCCCCCAAAGTAGATGTAGTGGGGGGAGGCTTCGGCCTCCCCCAGGGTGATAGGTTGGGGGGGAGTTTTCGCTCCTCCCCAAGGCAGATGTAGTGGGGGGTGGCTCCGGCCTCCCCCAGGGGGATTGGATGGGGGAGGGACTTGCCCTCTCCCCCCATCACAGATCTAGCGGCTCCCATTTGGAGTCGCTGGGACGCAGGTGGCCGGGGCTGGGGCCCCGGTCGCCATTGCACGCGGCCCGAGGAGTGGCCGGCGTCGGGTGTGGCCCCTGACGTTGGTGGAGCAGGCACTTAGGGGGAGGGTCAAAGGTTAGATCCTCCCCCGAGATGGGGCGCTATGCGCCAAGGGTGGGGGGCTCCCGGTGTTGTTCGTTAGAGGTCCCGGGGCCCTTACCACAGCCCTGTGCAGGTCACCGTGGTGGTTTTAGCCGGTAAAAATCCGGCAATACCCCCGGCTCCTCCCCAGGGGGGCTGGGGGCGTCTTTCGAAGATTTCCTCCACGTAAAAAAAAAAAAAAAAAGATTAGGTTAGGTTAGGTTCACCCCGGGTTATGTTTGTTGTATGCTCCGTTTCGTACATGCTCATGATGCTCGACGAAATTATTGTAACTGCTGATCCTGCTAACCCTATTGGAGTGCGTGACCTGTGCGATTTCCGTCGCATTGTGATGCTAGACTACTGTGTTGCTATTGATGGCCATTAACGGTGATATCTTTTGTTCTAATTTAAATTTAAATTCAATTTTAATCAATTGAATTTATACTCTGAGTAGATTCATACCTGTATTTATACTTATCGTTAACCAGTTTATTCACAACCTTTTCAATGTAGTGTCTGGTCTATCAATTTTCTGGTAATTTGGGATTGTCCAGTGTCGATGACAGTGAATTGAGATAGCCAATGATTGTTATCTTGATCTTAATTGCTCTTGCAAATAATTTAAGTCGTAACTTTTCTTTTGTTACTTGCATTTTCACCTGATTGGCTGGGCACGGTATCTAATAGTTAATTTATTGTTCTATTTTGCTCAGTGCGACGTAGGTTTGCACGGCTCTAATTGATTTACACTACGTTATTAGTATGATTTGGGGGCTGTACCTCAGTGTTTCCTTCAAGGTTCTTTGACTTTAACTATTTTTCATAAGTACTTTAGTTATCCGTCTTTCTGTTACTGTGCCCTTGATGTTAACTTAACTTTACTCTCACTCTTATATTATTTTAGCGCAAGTTTAGTTTGATTTCAACTGTGATCATGATCCCGGTCTCCTCATAACTGGGAAATAATCTATTTGATTACAACGGGAAGCTCACTTGTAGCTAGTTTCTCAGTATCACTCATTCAATTCAATTCAACCACGTTCACCACTATTTACTGTTTATTATTTGCATTACAGTGTATTGCATGCACTCATCACCTTATCTCACTTATTCTCCCATTCGTTACTTATTTTATTGAATTCCATTAACATCTTTACACACTACTTGTTTGGTGTTGTTCTGATGATGTGTGATCTGTTAATGTTTTGGGTGCATAATGTTACTGCTCATTTCAGAATTTGCAAAGTCGCATTTATGCGTAGTAGTGTAACGTTCATTCATTTCTTATTCTATTTTATTGATACATTAAGTTGTCTCGAGGGAATAGTAATTTGGAATTTATGGTTTATCGTGTAATCTACATTTTGAATTTGAACTAATTGGATAATGTTACACTCATTATTAAGCAACATTTTCTATGTTCATCATACATTATTGCTCTAATTCTGGCCTCGCTTTTACTTATTTATTCTGGGATTCCTATAGACTTCTGAGGCTAACAACTGATGGTTTCATGATAATGATAGTGCTAATTAAGTTTAATTATGTTTGTGGCGCATCGATGCTTGATTTGATTGATTGAGGTTGAGACTTTCTTCATGGGACACTGCATTATGGTGTGTTACAGACAATATCAGCGGGCATTGTTTGTACTAAGTGTGCTTTATTCTGTTTATTTTATTTGGTTTATTTATTTTATTTATTAATCTCACTTAATTCAGTTAATAGTTATATCTCCTAAATGAATAAACAGAATAAGCAAATGTGGGGTGGGTATAGATCTGGAGTTTGAAATTTGAGCTTCAGGATGGCGGATTATATAATCTATGGCTCGCCGCCATACTGGTTCGCCGATTCGCCGCTCTGCCGTGAGTCGCTGCCTGTCAACTTCGATTCGATTTGATTTGGGTCCTCCATCTTGCGTGTTCTACACTCTATGGTCATGCTGGTTGTATACTCCTTTTCGTGAGGGAAATGTGCTGCTTCTCAGTTAATTTCCAATTACTGCGCTGACTGAACCGAATTAACTAATTCAATTAATCTGATCCATGTGTTAAACTATCAAACTAAATTAAACTGATTTACCTGCAGATTGCTATATCCATTGATCCTGCTAACCCTGTTGGAGTGCCTGACCTATGCGA